>NW_007727899.1:269962-276087 GCF_000696425.1 Galeopterus variegatus
CTCTCGTGGCCGGGCCCCGGGGTCCGACTGGCGGCTTTTCACTTAGAAACGGGACCCGGGGAGGCTGGTCCGCCTGCATCGTCCTTGCGACCGCGAGGTCCTCGGTTCCCGGTCCCCAGTCTCCGCGTCCCGTGCGCCCCGTTCCCGCCGTGTGGGTGGCACCCCGTGCCGCGCTGGGGACCTGGGCTGACTGCCCTTTGCCCTCGGCCGGGTTTCCTCCAGAAGCGTCTGGGCAGATGCCGGCAGGAACTTCCGACGCCCCGAGCCCTCCCGGAGCCGCGGAGGGCCCGAGTTCCGGGAAGTCGCTCCGTTTCACTTAGTGACACCTCCCCCAAATTCCAGACCGTGGACACTTGAGAGGGGCACGCGGAACCCGGTGCTGCTGGAAGTCTGAGTGGCGCAGACCCCTGGCCGCCTGGGTGTTGCTGCTGTGATCCGTATTGGGGAGGGGGTTGCCCCGGGACAGGTGAGTGGCCAGTGCCACCCCAGCCCCCACCCCCGAGCCCCGAATCTGGGCGGTCAGAAGCCTTGGGCAACTCCTGCCTACGGTTCCTCCTCAAAGGCCTCTGTTTCCCAGCTGGTTCGAGGCTGGAACTGGAGGGACCTGGAGACATCTCGACTCTGCAGGCATCCAGCGGCCTGTCCAGCTGTGGCCGCCCCAGGTGCTGTCATGAGGACCGAGGGGCCCCGGCACCTCTCTGTGACCAGCCACAGGCTCTGCTCCGTGAGGGGCTTGCAGAAGGGTGTGTATGTGAGTGCGCCTGCGTATCTGTCCCCCAGAGCTCTGGGTACTTGACAGTGTAACCGGCTTTCTTCGCCTGGTCTCTTCAGCGGCCTGACCCGCATTCGGGGACTCTCCAGGCAGCCTCTGTCAGAGGCCAGCTCCTGAGCCTGGTCTGCCTCTCTGCTGATGCACGTAGTGAGGTCTCGAGCCTTGCTTCTGTGTCACATGGGGGTCTAAGGACCATGGCCTGCCATTGGCCAGAGACCCTGCAGCGATGCACAGAGACTGTCTGCCCCTTGCCTGTGACACCCCCTTGGGCAGGTGGGTGGCCAGGTCCAGCCTCTGAGTCTGCAGGGCTGTGCCACCTTGCCCAGGCCTCGCAGCAGCCCTGGGTTGGCAGTTACCACCCATTTTGCAGATGAGGACACCATCATCTCATAGCAAGTGGCCAGTGGAGTCTGGACTCCAGCCGAGTGCATCATTTCCATCCTGCACACAGCAGTGACTCCATGTGGTCCCAGAGTCATTGAAAATGCAGGAGTAGGAACATGGCTAGAAGGACGTCCCCTGATGTGGACAGCGGGTAGATGCCGCTGCTTGGGGAGTGCTTTTTATTCTTGTTCTTTGCTTATCTGCTTTTTTTTTTTAAAGATGACCAGTAAGGGGATCTTAACCCTTGACTTGGTGTTGTCAGCACCACGCTCTCCCAAGCGAGCCACAGGCCGGCCCTATCTGCATTTTCTAAACTGAACAGATATTACTTCACAGGAGAAAGCTTCTTACAAGAAATCAGGTTTCTTGGAGAAAGGCAGTCAGCTCACAGCCTAGCGGGTGGGAAGCCCACAGACCATCTGGGCAGACCCCGTCATGCAGTGTGGGGCTTACCTGTGAGCGGCACCAGGTGTCCGACGAGGCCCCACCCATGGCCCGGGCTCAGCCTCTGGCCGCAGGAGGGACCCTGGCTCAGGCCACAAAGAGTCCAGTGGGGACAGCCCCGTCTACAAGGCGTCTTTGACCCGCATCTGAGGCAGAGATGGAAAACTGTGGTCAGTGTGCCAGGGACACTACATCCTGCCACGGGACAGCATTTCTGGGGGGATTCGGTCCAATTTGATGGAGGCTCTGTCTTTCTGAGGAGCATACACAAGTACTTAGTGAAATGGAACAACCTATCTCAGTAATACCTACCTCCTGTTTCTGGGGTACATCAGGCAGGAAACAAGGCACACCTTGAACCCTGAGGCTGGTCATTCGGGGGAGACCGTGGCTGTGCGGAGGGGCATAGCCGGCGGCTCCTTTGACTTAGTCCACACACACCCTCCCCGCAAGGAGGGGAATATCTCCAGAGTATTCACCTGCTCTTGGCACTGAGCTGGAGACACCCAGGAGAACGTCCCCGGCAGCGGGTGGTCCCTATGAGTGGCTGGTGTGTAAGGCTGGGAGTGGGTCACACCACAGAGATCTCAGGCCTCAGTTCCTGCTGCTCGGAAGAGAGTTTCAGATGTAGTAGAAGGAGGGGGATCCACACTGGCCTCCCCCAGAGTCCCCTGCTCCCTCCTTCACCCTCCTGGCCCCCAGGCCGTTCCTGTTCTGCACCTTGGGCTCTTTCGGGGATGAGGGTTGGTCAGGCTGCTGGTGCCGGGGACAGTGTTCTTCTGGGGCTGGTGTAGGGTGACCCCATCCCTTTGACCTCCTTTGACCTCGAGGGGGTTTGAGTGGGTTTGCTGTGTGCCCGGCCCCTCTCGGGGTGCTGGGAAACATCCCTGGCCTGTCCTCCCCCCTGGCTGGGGCCAGGCCTGGGTGCGGCTCGGGAGTTTCCTGTTTGAGTCGAAAGGCCTTGCAGCTCAGATGGGATGGCCTTGCACACTAGCCTCCAGCCACCGAGTGCCCAACCTGATTTCTTGAGGAAGTGCACCCAGCAGGCACATGGCCATGACATGGTGGGGTGGGGGGTTTCGAACACCACCACAGGGCTGGGCCCTCTTGAAGCCCCTGTTCCACCTCCTCTACCCACTGGCATCTGTCCCTGCTCCAGCCTGCAGCCACCACGACCCCATCAGAGTTCCCCTGCCCAGCCCTCATCCAGAGTGCTCCTGCTCTCCCCGCTGCTCCGCTGGACCATCCCCACCAGCTTAAAGACCCTCTTTCGACCACAGGCCCCTGCAACTACCACCATTCCCTGCTGCCCTCTCCGCAGACCTGCCTGCAGACATTTCTGTGCTCATTGCACCAATTTCTCTCCTGCCATTCACTGTCTTTCTTAACACTCCAGAAATTTGATTTGTACTTATATGTAAATTTGTGTTCTGTACTTTTTTATAGAGGTAAAATTCATATAACAAAATTACCCTTTAAAAGTGAACAGTTCAGTGGCACTTAGTATATTGACAACGTTGTGCGGCCCATCGCCTCTACCTAGTTCCAAAACATTTCATCACCCCAAACAGTGCTTACCCCTTTTCCAGACCCTGGCAACCACTAATATTTCTGTATATGAATTTGCCCATTCTGGGTATATCATGTAAATGGAATCAATTCGTGTCCTTTAGTGTGTGGCTTCTGTCACCAAGCATAATGTTTTCAGGAATCCACGTTGCAGCATGTGTCAGTGCTTCGTTCCTTTTCGTGGCTGAGTAATATTTCATTGTATGGATGGACCACATTTTGTTTATCTGTTCATCAGTTGATGGACATTGATTGGGTTGCTTACGTTTTTTGGCTATTGTGAATAATGATGAACATCTGTGTGCAAGATTTTGTTTCAACGTGTGCTTTCAGTTCTCTTGGGTATACACCTAGCAGTGGAATTGCCAGTCAGGTACCAGTTCTGTGTACAACTTTTTGAGGAAACGCCACACTGCTTTCCATAGCGATTGCACCTCTTATGTTCCCACCAGCAAGGCACAAGGGTTCCAGTTTCTCCACATCTCCACAATTATTGTGTCCCAGTTTTAAAATGGTGTGAAGCAGTATCTCATTGTGGATTTGATTTGTGTTTCCCTAATGGTCTATGGTGCTGAGTCTCTTTTCACATGTTGGCCATTTGTGCATCTTTCTGGAGAGATGTCTGTTCAATTCCTTTGCCCATTTTTTAATTGGGTTGTCTTGTCAAATTGTAAGAGTTCTTTGCATATTCTGAATATACTCGACCCTTATCAGATATTCATATATGATTTGCAAATGTTTTCTCCCATTCTGTGGGTTCTCTTTTCAATTTCTTGATAGTGTCCTTTGAAGCAGAAGTTTTTAATTTTGATGAAGTTCAACTTATCTATTTATTAGTGTATTTTTTTCTTTTGTTACTTGTGCTTTTGGTGACATATCTAAGAATCCATTGCCAAATTTAAGGTCACTGTCAACTCTGAAGTCATGGGGATTTATCCCTATGTTTTCTTTGGGTGTGTTATAGTTTTTTTTTTTTTTTGTCTTTTTTCGTGTCCGGCAACGGATCGCAACCCTCAGTGTCGCGCCCGTACCGGACCGGGACCGGCAACGGGATCGCAACCCTCGGTGTTGCGCCCGCACCTCGCTCAGCCAGTGAGCGGGAACCGGTCTGTATGTGGGATCTGAACCCTCGGCGGGAGGCCACCGCGCCCCCAAGCGGCGCACTGTAGCAGTGCGCCACCGGACCGGCCCTGGGTGTGTTATAATTTAGCTCTTATATTTAGGTCTTTAATCAGTTTTGGGTTAATTTTTTTGTATTGTGTGAAGTAAAGGTCCAGCTGTTTTAGCACATTTGTTGGAGAGAATGTTCTTTCCCCATTGAGGACCTTGGCACCCTTATTGAAAATCAACTGACCATAGTACATCTCTTCATATGCCATCTTTTATCTCTCTTTAATGCTTAAAAAAAAAAATCAATAAAAAGAAGCCCCAAGAGGCCGGCCCATGGCTCACTTGGGAGAGCGTGGTGCTGACAACACCAAGGCCAAGGGTTAAGATCCCCTTACCGGTCATCTAAAAAAAAAAAAAAAGAAAACTTTTTATTATGGAAATTTTTAAATCTTTTACAAAAGTACAGAGAATTTATAATGAGCCCAGTTTATTCATCAGCCAGCATAGATGATCGGCTGTCAGTATGGGCAGATCTAGTTTCATTTAAACCCCACTCAGCCAACCCCAGACCATTTAGACTCCTCTGTCCTCCATGGGTTATGTAGATGCAAATCCCTAACATGCCATTTCTTTCATATGTGTTTCACTGTGTATCTCTAAAACATGTAGACTTTAAAAAAGCAGCTTTTTATATTTTTAACTTAATCTTTTACTTGAATTGGGAAACTTTAACATGAAGACGTGTTAACTACAACAGTGGGGCAAGCATAAAGGTGGTGAGAGGACTCTGGAGGGCACCCAGGGCTGGGGGAGAGTCCCTAAGGAGCACACCCGGAAAGGGGCTCCGTCCTCAGAGCTGGGGTTCAGGCCTCACTGGAGAAGATGCAGTTCATCCCCTGGACGGCGGAGCAGTTTGCTGAGCTCCCCAGCCTCTGGCAGTGGTGGGCAGGAACAGCACTGACAAACATCAGAAGTGCTGGAACCAGGAGGAGAGGCCTCTCCTCCCGCGAGGGCCCTGTAGTGCCCTTCACTGGCAAGTGTGAGATTGTGCTTAAGAGAAGAAATGCTTAAGGGTCCAACCGACTGGCACAGAGCAGGCAAGATGGTGAACGTGGAGCCTCGAGGTGGTAGGTGGACGACTGGCACAGCTTCCAGTGCTGTTCTGCTACTTCCTCTGTGCTGTGGGTGCCACACACTCAGTGTCCACACAGGTTGTAAACCCCACAGTACATTGCTGTTGTTATCTCTTAAAGATATTTAAGTAATAAGAAAAAAATCTTGCATATTTACTGATGTAGTTGCCATTTGCTGTGCTTTCTGTGCCACTTGTACCTCCATGTAACCATCTGGCATCACATTCCTTTGGCCTGGAGACTAGCATTTTTTAGAGTGTGGGTCAGCTGGCAATGAATTCCTTCAGCTTTTGTGTGTCAGGAAACTCTTTATCTTGCCTTCATTTTTGAAAGGTGTTTTCACAGTATGTAGAATTCTAGGCTTCATTTTTTTCAATGCCTTAAAGATATTCCACTGTCTTCTCACTTGCACCGTTTCTGATGAGGAATCTACTGCCACCCTTATTTTCCTTTCTCTGTGCCCAGTGCCTATTTTCTCTGGCTTTTACAATTATTCTATTATCACTGGTTATGAGCAATCGGATTATGATGTGCCTTGGCCTAATTTTCCCCATGTTTCTTGTGCTTGGGTTTCATGGGACTTCTTGGATCTGTAGGTTTACACTTTTCATTATGTTTGGAAAAAAATTTTGCTATTGTTTCTTAAATTTTTTTCTGTCATCCACTTTCCCCTCCTATTCTTTTTTTTTTTTTTTTTTTTTTTTTTTTTTTTT
>NW_007727899.1:276097-278705 GCF_000696425.1 Galeopterus variegatus
AATTTTTTTTTTTCCCCCCCTTTCCCCCCCCTTTTTTTTTTTTTTTTTTTTTTTTTTTTTGTCTTTTTCCGTGTCCAGCAACAGATCGCAACCCTCAGTGTCGCCCCCGTACCGGACCGGGACCGGCAACCGGGACCGGCAACGGGATCACAGCCCTCGGTGTTGCTCCCGCGCCTCGCTCAGCCAGTGAGTGGGAACCGGTCTGTATGTGGGATCCGAACCCTTGGCGGGAGCACCGCCACGCTTCCCAAGCGGCGCACTACAGCAGTGCGCCACCGGGCTGGCCCTCCCCTCCTATTCTTTATGGCTCAGTTACACACATGTTATGCCTCTTGAAATACTTAAGTATTTCATTTTTAATTGGGTGCTATTGTAAATGGTACTGGTTTTTAAAAACCTGAATTCCAATTGTTTATTGCTAGTATATAGAAATGCAAGTGTCTTTCGTATATTGTCCTTTTACCCTATGACCTTATGAACTGGGTAATTAGTCATAGGAGATTAGTTTCAGTAAAATTTTTGGAATTTTCCACATGTACAATTATGTTGTCTGTGAACAGATAGAGCATTATTTCTTCCTTTCCCAGTTTTATGACCTTTATTTATTTTTCTTAACTTATCGCCTTGGCTAGTACACAAATGAAATGTTTAATGGGAGTGCTGATGCCTTGATTGTGGTCTCAGGGGAAGCTTTCCATCTTTCAGTGTGGGGTGTGATGTTGGCTGTAGGCTTTTTGTAGATTCCCTTTATCAAGTTAATTAAGTTTCCTTCTATTCATAGTTTGACAAGAGTTTTTTTTTAAAAAATTATCATAAATGGATTTGGATTTTGTCCAGTCTTTTTTTGCATGTATTGTGATGATCATATATATTTTCTTCTTTAGCTAATTAATATAGAGAATTACAGTGATTGATGGATATTGAAGCAGCCCTGAATTCCTTGGGTAAATACTGCTTGGTTGTGATGTGTTATCCTCTTTATATATTACTGGATTCCATTTGCTAATCTTTAATTGAGGATTTTTGTGTCTATGCTCATGAAGAATGTTGGTCTACAGTTTTCTTTTCTTGTAAGGTCTTTGGTTCGGTGTCAGAGTAATGCTGAGCTCATAAATGAGTTGCCAACTTAAATTTTTTTCTTCAGTTTTCTGCCTGAGATTCCATAAATTGGTATTGTTTCTTCTTTAAATTGGTAGAATATCCCTGTACTGGCAAGCCACAAAATAAAAATAAAAAAATAAATTGGTAGAATATACCAGTGAAGGGCCGAGCCCATGGCGCACTTGGGAGAGTGCGGCGCTGGGAGCGCAGCAGCGCTCCCGCGGCGGGTTCGGATCCTATATAGGGATGACCGGTGCGCTCACAGCACTCACTGGCTGAGCGCGGTGTGGCCGGTCTCGAAAAGGACTAAAAAAAAAAAAGAATATACCAGTGAAATCATCTGGGCCTGGAGTTTTCTTTGTTGGAATAGATATAGGACTATTCAGATTATCTTTTTTTTCTTGAGTGAAATTTGGTACTTTGTGTATTTCAAGGAATTCCTTCATTTTATCTAAGTTGCTGAATTTATAGGGATAATATTTGTCTTAGTTTGCTTGGGCTACTCTAATGAAATACCATAGACTGGGTGGATAAGCAAAGGAAATGTATTTCTCTCAGTTCTGGAGGCTGGGAAGTCCAAGATCAAGGTGCTGCTTTGGTTTCTGGTGAGGCTCCTCCTGGCTTGCAGGTGGCTGCCTTCTTGCTGTGACCTCACGTAGTGGAGAGAGAGTGAGCTCTGGTGTCTCTTCCTCTTCTTATAAGGGCCCCAGTTCCATGGGACCAGGGCTCCACCCTTATGACTCCATCCAATCCTCATCACCTCAGTGACTGAGCCAGGCTCTGGAGCAGAGGGCTGTTTCTCTGCAGGACTGGGTGGACACTGGGCCCTATGGCCCAGGCTGGGACCTGACACTACCTGCCAAAGGGCAGTGTCACTGGAGAGGCCAAGCTGCAGAGGATGTGAGCATGGCCTGTTCTGTACTCACCACGTGGCCCTGTGGCTTTGAGTGCAGGAGTCACTGCTGAAGGTTGTGCAGCCTCACTGGGTCCTTCCAGCATCTTCCTGCTCAGGGCAGACCAGTGCGAGTGGTTCCCACAGGCAGGCGGCCTTGCTCAGATGGCCACCTGCCCCCTTCCCCCGTCAGCCAGCCTGTGTTGGGGCTGTCGGGGCAAGGTTGCCCGCCCCCCCCCCACCAGGGCAGGTGGTTTTCGCTGATGTTCCTGCCTTTGATGGCCCTGGGGATGGGCCCAACTTGATGCTCCCTTTCTTTTTTAGGGCCAAAGACGATGATTCCACCAGGGGACTGCATGTATGCGGGAAGGAAAAGAAGGAAACCCATTCAGAAACAGTAAAGTATCATGTTTTCTGAGTCTGCTGATTGTTTTAATGGAGGAGGGAGGTGTTTGTGTTTTCTTTGAAAAAAGTGAACATTGCAACAGAAAGCACGATTTCAGCGAGACTTCCTGGGGCTGCTGAGAGGGACGTGGATATGGCGGAGTGACAGCCGGGGGGTCGAGGGCCGGTTGGGGGTGTGTGTGGAGGACCGGGGGGTTCGAGGGCGGGGGG
>NW_007727899.1:278893-303005 GCF_000696425.1 Galeopterus variegatus
GCGTCAAGGGCCGGGGGGTTGTCGAGGGCCGAGGGGGTGAGGGCCGGAGGGGGGGTGTCGAGGGCCGGGGGGGCGGCGAGGGCTGCCGACCGCACAGGCTGAGGGGCTGGACAGGCACCACCTCTTTCCCGCGTAACGTTACAACCTGCCGCTGGCTTTCTTTAGAGGGACACAAACTGCAGGCCCTGGGCCACTTTACAAGGCTGGTGGAAGGAGAGGTCAGGGTTGAGTCAGGCCTAGTTTGGCCAGAAGCTGACATGGATCTTTGGAAGCTTTGCTGTCCTTCAACACCCCAACCACCCTTTGCCCCAAGACCACCTTGCAGGGGACACCTCCCCAAGCTGCGTTGTGAGCCTCACCACAGACGAGCAGAGACTCCGTCCAGGCTGGTCCTCCCTGTTGCGGGGCCTCTGGTCAGTTTAGCTGGGGAATGGGGGTGGAGCCTGGAGCCCAGGACCTCACCACCCCCGTGGCACATGGGCCTTCTGCTGCCCATGGCCAGACCATGTGGAACTCGGGGACCCCAAGGCTGGAGGTGTGGGTGGTGGCAGCAACCACAGGGTTATAGACTCACCTGCCAGGAGGTCAGCAGAGGAGGGGCATCTGCAGGGGGCCATGGGCTGCCACTGCTCCTCCTGGAGCCCTGGGGATGCGTCCACCATCAGCTGGGCACGCTACGTGTGTGTGAGATACACCATTGCAGGTGCAATAAAGCTGTGTGTGTGGCCCATGTATGTGAGTGTTCTACACCTGTGTGTGAGGCCGTGTGTGTGTGTAAGACTGTCAGTGTATGAGGCCGTGTGTGTGCGAGGCTGTGTGTTGTGTATGAGGCTGTGTGTGGCCATGTGTCAGGCTGTGTGTGAGAAGCTGTGTGTGTGCAAGGCTGTGAGGGGCTGTGTGTGTGGCTGTGTGTGCAAGGCCGCGTGTGTGTGATGCTGTGTGTGTGAGGCCATGTGTTGTGTGTGAGGCTGTGTAGGGTGTGTGTGTGAGGCCGTGTGTTGTGTGTGAGGCCGTGTGGGGTGTGTGTGTGAGGCCGTGTGTGAGGCTGTGTGGGGTGTGTGTGTGAGGCCATGTGGGGTGTGTATGTGAGGCCGTGTGGGGTGTGGGGTGCACACCTGTGCAGTGTCCGTGCGTGGGTCTGTGTGTGGGGCCGAGGCTGCCCTCCCAGCCTCCCATGGTGCAGGGTCCTGAGCAGGTCATCGTAATGCCAGCGCCACTGGCCGACAGTCGCGTGAAGCTGAGGCTGACCTGCGAGGCTGTCACTGGGAGGGGTCTGTCTGCCTGAGTTGGTCATGTGGGGGCAGCCTGGGCACCGCAGGCTAGAGACGGAGCCGGTGGGACACAGGCGCGGCTGTGGTGGCAGTTTGGGGGCTTCACTCTGGGCTGGGTGCACGTGGCAGTGGCCCGAGAAGGGCTGAGGCGTTCCCACAGTGGGTCTGTGGAGGGGAGCGTGGTGGAAATGTCTCCTGAGTGTGTGCATTTGACAGAGATCTGTTTTGGCGACATTTGTCACATTAAGTAAGGAAAGAAAATAGTTCTGCCACAGGGCTGCAAATGCAGTGATCTCTGGTGGTCCCGTCCAGGGAGGAACCAGAGCTAAGTTTCTCGCCTTCCTTGTGTTTTTATTCCCACGCAGAGGCCTGAGGAGGTGAGTTTTGCGGAGTCGGGCATTTGCGTTTTGTTTATGGATGTTTTGAGCAGATGGCTGCTCGCCCGCTGCCCTGCCTGGCGGCATCTGATCAGCAGTTTCTCGTGAATGCTGCTTGAGATGCCTTATGAATCAAGTGTGGACGTGCAGTGTGTGTTTCCTCCCCGTGGGTACAAGTCACAGCGTTTGCACACACTGTCGTGCCCCTCAGAGACTGCTGCACACTGGCGGGTCCGTTCCTGGCTGCCTGTATAGGGATGTGCCTGCCATGTTTCTACCACCCTCTGTCGCGCCTTTTTTGATGGCTTCAGTCTGTCGTGCGTGGATAAGCCGCGCATCGTTCTGCACACGTGCCCGCTGCTGGGAGAGGCAGCCCGCCGGATGCCGAGCACAGGGCACACCACAAGTGCGGGCTCTGGCTGCTCTGTACCTGGGCCATCTCCCGGGACGCATTTGCAGTGGGAACCTTGAGGGATAAGGGAACGTCTCCTTTGGGGACAGAGTCTTGTTTACTGTCTACTGCCCAGTGGTCATTCCCTGCACTCTGCACTCAGTGTTCCTTGGCTGAACATGCATCCCCTGTCACAGCCTCAGTCTGGACCCACACCCCACAGGACTTGGGTTCACAGGGTGACACCAACATGCTGCCACTCATGCTGCCTGCTATGCTGTGACATGAGTCTTTCATCTCTGCCTTGGGAGCTTTGCATCTTCGCCCACCTCTGTGAAGCAGTGACAGGTGACCAGCTTGCAGGAAGGGTGAAATCAGACCCCAGACTGCCCAGTGTCCAAGGCTGTGCCAGTTTAACGTCCCTTCGCTGGTGCCCCCTGCCCATGCCCTGGCATAGTGTGCTTCTGACTTTGGTGATTTTGATTCACATTCTCTCGTCATCAGTGGGGTTGAAAAGTTGCTTGTATTTCCTTTTCCGTGAACCATGCACGCGGCTTCTGCTTTCTCTGTTGGGTTATCTATGATTTTGTGCTTCTTGATGTGCTGGAGCTTGTTGTCTTCAAGGCAAATTAACTCTTGAATGGATTTCATATACTTGACCCAAGTTTTGATTTTACTTATGGTGTTCTTTGCCATGAAGAGAAATTTAACTTTTATTGAGTTGAATTTATCAGTCTTTTCCCCGGTGGCTAATTCATTTTACTTTGTGATTAGAAAGCTCTTGCCTGCTCCAAGTTTGTAAGAGAATTGTCCCATTGTTTCTTCTAATACATTCTGTAAAATCTATCTATCTATCTAAATTTCAAACTTTTGAGCACTTGGAATTTTTCCTGATGTGAAGTGTGGGGTCTGAGTCTGTCTTGTTTTTCTCCCCTCTGGCTGCCAGTTGTTCCCGACACTATCACTGGACAGAAGGTTTTTCTCTTGCTGATTTGAGTTGGCGTTGGGCATTTTTAAATTGCAATTTGAGGGGCAGTGAAGGAGAGTGCAGTAACCTAAATAGTCACTGCATGTTTGCTGACTCGGACACACCCACCGCCACATTCGCCCATCCTGGCTGTGTGCAAGGGGTGACCGAGGCGGGCTCGTCCACGTGGGCATCTCTGTGTCCATCTCTTGGAGGGGCTGCTGGGTGTGTGATGTGTGCAGTGCCCCTCTCTAGGGACATGTTATGGGGAAACAGGGGCCAAAACATTGTTTTTGATTTTTGAGACCAGGGGCATTATCCTGCACCCCCTTCTGCGATGTGAGCCTCTCCCCTCTGGCTCTGGCTGCCCTGAATCCCAGCTGTGGGTCCCGGCCTCTGCCATGCTGAGGACTGTGGGCTGCAAGTCAAGGCTGTGCTCAGCGTTCCAGTCTGGCCCCCCTTATCTGGGTGGTGGGTAGGCACTGGGTGCAGAGGGCTGCTGGCCGTCCTGGAAGCCCTCTCTTCTCTCTGCCCCAGTCTCAGTACTGTGTGGGTGCCATAGCTTCTGAATCCACATCGTGCTCCCAGGAGTTAATGCCACGTGCCACGACTAGCAGGTCTGATGCTCCAGATCATAACCTCTGGGGCTCCTCGAGTCCTTGAAGGGATAGTGTCTTTAGGTCATAACAACATGGAAGCTGTGGGACTTCCCTTTTGTTTTCTGCATTTTTATCTTTATTGGGGTATAACTGAAATAAACATAATTCAATTGAACTGCACACACTTGAAGTGTATACAATCTGATCAATTTTGACATTTGTATGCACCCCTGAAACCGTCCCCAAAGTCAAGCTGACGAACATTTCTGTGACTGCAAAAGTTTCCTTGAGCCCCTTTGTAATTCTTCCCTCACCTCTGTCCCCAGGCAACCTCCGATCTGCTTCTGGTCAGGGTGGATGAGGTTGCATTTTCTGGTATTTTGTGTAAATGGAATTGTATGGTATTTTATTGGGCTAGTTCCCCTGGGCACAATGGTTTTGAGACTCTTCCATGTTCATGTGCATCGGCAGTTTGTTCTCTTGTGGGGACTCTTGTGGGGACATACTAAATGTGTTTATTCATCTGCAGGCAGACACTGATATGTTCCCCGTTTGGGGCTATTACGAGTTAAGCTTCTCTGAACACTTTAGGACACGTCGTGGTAGGGATGTGCACTTTCATTTGTCGTGGGCAAAGACAAAGGAGTGCGATCGCTGGGTCACGCGGTAGCCGTGTGCCCAACCTTTTAAGAAGCCGTCAAACTTCCGAAGCAGCTCGACCTTTTACACGCCCAGCAGCAGTGTGTCGACTTCCACTGCTCCCCTTTCTCGCCTGTACTTGGTATGGTCAGTCTTTCTAGTTTCAGCCTTTCTACTGCCTTTGTGGCATCGCGTCGGGGTTTTAATTTGCATTTCCCTAATGACCAGTGGTGCTGAGCATGTTTCGTGTGCTTATTTGCCATCCCCGTGTCTTCCCTGGCACGGTGCCCGTGTAATCTGCCTGTCTTCTCACGGGGCTGTCTTCTTATGGAGTTGTAAGAGTTCGTTACATCTTGTAGATACAGGGCCTTGTTCTGACTATTTCCTTCCAATCTGTGACTTACCCTTCTCTTTTCTCAATATTGACTTTCAAAAGACTTATTAAAAACTTTCAAGGAAGACCAGTTTATCAATTTTTTGTTCCTTTTGTGTTCTCAGAGCCCCGTGATCGCCCCAAGGTCTCCAAGACGTTTGCACGTGTTTTCTTGTGAAGTGTTATCGTGGGTTTCGCACTTAGGGGTGTGATCATTTTGAGTTGATGTTGGGTATGGTGTGGGGGAGCTGATGTGCATTTGTTATCGGGGACGTCCGGTTGATCCGGCACCGTTTACTGAGGAGACCCACCTTCCCTGTTGGATGCCTGTGTCTCTGTGAAATGAATTGTCCAGTGAACAGACGCAGGGAAACGTGGGGTCTGTTTGCAGACCCTCTGTTCTTTCGTGTTGATCTGCGTTTGCGTGTTTTCTCCGACTCCAGACCATCTGGAACGTTGCAGCTTTGGAGCAGGCTGACGGCGATTCTAGGCCCTTTACATTTCCATGTAAATCATTTCTGTAAAAACGCCCTGTTGGAGTTTTAATTGAGATTGCCGTGGATCTTTACATCTGTTTGAGAGAGGATCGCCATCTTAACAATACCGAGTCTTCCATTCCAAGAATGTGTATATCTTTCTGTTTATTTAGGGTTTTAAAATTTGACTCAGCGATACTTTATAGTTCTGGTTAGGTGCCTTGGATGTCTTTTGTTGGATTTATTAATGGCTGTCTTGTTTTTGGTGCTGCCTGAGCTGGAGGCTGCTGCTGCTGTCCCTGTGCTGAGCTTGTGGGGTGTTGGGTTGGAGCCCCGTGTCCATCACCTCCGGCAGGTCTTCTCTCCCTGGAGTGAACCTGAGCGTCTTCCACGTGCTGCTATCCATGTGGCCCTGACTGACCCCTGGCCACCCCTGCTTTCTCCACCCACCCTGCCGTGTCTGCTGAGCTCTTTGGACACCCACCTCTCCACCAGGCGACGGTCCCTACCCTGGTGCCCATGCAGGAAGCCTGGGGTGGGAGGAGCCGAGAACGGCCACAGCTTAGCTTATGTGCAGGCACCACCCACATGGGGAGCAGGTGAGTGCTTCCCCCCTAGCTCTGGAAAGGTGAGATTTGGGCCCAGCCAGGGCTCATGACTCGCAGAGAGGCCCTGCCCGGGTGCGGACGGCACAGGAGGAGAGGGTGAGGGAAGGAGGGGGTCTGTGTGGGGGCAGATGAAGCAAGGAGGACAGACGTGACCTCTGAGGCCAAGCCCCAGTGTACCCACCCCCAGTGGAGGCGCTGCCTGGGCCGCAGCTGGTCCCTCACAGCACTGCTGGTGCAGGCCGTTCTGCGTCTATCTGCCCTCCCTCCATCTCACCCCCTCCCTGGCGTCTCCCCCTCTCTGGGGAGGCCGTGGGTGCCTCTCCTGTGGCACGGAAGGCTGTTCATGGAGCTGGTCCAGTTTGCCCCTAGGTTCTCCCGCCCATTAAGTTTTGGCTCGCAGCGTGAGTGATTGGGTGTGGGTGCCACGTTAAAAAGAAATAGCAGAAAGTGGGAGTTGGGGTCTGGGTCCAGCTGGTCAGTGAAGGTAGACAGGAAGTAGGGGAGGTGCCCCTCTGTGGGTGGAGCAGGTCTGCAGGGGTAGGGGGAGAATTGAGGGAGGGTCCTGCCACCCCATGTTGGGCACAGCCCAGGTCTGAGGGCCCCGAGGTCCTCTCTTAACCCCCTCAGCCCTTCCCAGCCACACTGTGCAGAGGATGAACTGAGGCTCAGAGGGGCCACTTGCTCCTCGCGGCACAGGCTGAAGCCACAGGCCCTGCACGTTTGCCTGGACTGCTCAGATGCAGAGTCCAGGCTGTGGGTCACAAGCTCTGAGGCCATGAGAAGCTTTTATTTTTCCTGGAATGTTCGTTTTTGTTTAGGGACTGTGGAGACCCTGAAGGAGGCTGAATGAATGCGCATTTTCCACGCACACTCTTGCCCAGACAGCCTGGGGTGGTGTCCTCCCACCTCAGGGAACAGAGAGGTCAGGAAAGGAGCTGGCGTCACACAGCCAGGCACCATGCCCTCCTGCCCCGAGGCTCTGTTCTCCTGCTAGTTTGCTGTTTATTTCTGTGTGTGCCCTCCAAATACTGAGCCATAGTTAACTGATATGCATTTTCAGTGTCTTAAAATGTGCATTTCCAGGAATGGGTTTTAGTCCTTTTCAGCACTTTTTGTCTTGGTGGCAGCTTGAATGCTCCCAGTGAGGTTATTAGAGAGAGCAGGTTTCTGCTGTGGGGCAGTGGTTCCTGGTGAAGCCCGTCTGACCATGGTCATTTCCCACAGGAGGCCCACCGTTGGGGCTGAGAAGTCAAACCCCTCCAAGCGGCACCGGGACCGTCTCAATGCAGAGCTGGACCACCTGGCCAGCCTCCTGCCACTTCCACCCGATGTCACATCGAAGCTCGACAAGCTATCCGTCCTGCGCCTCAGCGTCAGCTACCTCAGGGTGAAGAGCTTCTTCCAAGGTAGGACTTTCACCTGAGTCCAGCTGAGTCTCACCTGGGTCCAGCTGGGTCTCACTATGGTTTGGCTGGGTCTCACCTGGGTCTCACCTGTGTCTAGCCGGGTCTCACCTGTGTTCAGCTGGGTCTCACCTGTGTCCAGCCGGGTCTCACCTGTGTTCAGCTGGGTCTCATCTGTGTTCAGCTGGGTCTCACCTATGTCCAGCTGGGTCTCACTTGTGTTCAGCTGGGTCCAGCTGGGTCTCACCTGGGTCCAGCTGGGTCCAGCTGAGTCTCACCTGGTGGGTCTCACCTGAGTCCAGCTGTGGTCAGGTGACATGCACCTGGTGGGCTGTGTGATGCACAGCCCCTTCTCCCCCCACGCCTCCTGAGCTGGACTCACGTGGATGACCCAGCCTGGCTGTGGATTGATGGGGCTCTGGACTTTCTCTGGCTCCAGTTCTGGCAACAGCCTGGTTGTTTTCCAACACCTTCGGGTCAGGAGTCCTCGACCCCACTTTGCCGGGATGAGCCAGTTTGTGCCTCTGGTCCTGGGTTTGCTGGAGGCTGAGGAACCAGCACAGCTCTGGTGGGGGAACTAGGGCCAGCCCTCCCCCTGCTCGGCTTCTCAGGGCCCCCCCATAGCCCAGGTTCCAGGGAAAGATGGGAGTCTGCTTTGTGGATGACTGGGATGGGTCGGCATGGAGGCTGAGTGTCTGCAGTTCACCTTGCTGCCCTCGGGTGCCCTGGGTGCCCTGGGTGCCAGAGCACCTGCTCTCTGCCTTTGGTGCCACCTGCTGCCCGTACCTGAGGCCAGGCCACCCCACCAGTAACCACTGTTGCTGGCTAATGCTGCCCATTGGTGGGACCAGGCACCCCGGGGAGCTCCTGCATCCTGGCTGTGAGTCGGCCCCTCACCAGGGGTGGAGGGATTTTTTGGCACTGGTACCCTCGAGGTGACAGGGTTTGCTGCCTTCCGCCAGCTTGCTGGGTCTTTTGTTTTGGGGGAGAAAGATTGAGTGGGGCCAGGCGCCCACCCTCAGGCCTACACCAGGCTCTGGCCCTGCCCCCATTGTTTCTGTGATCCTAGAGAGGTCCCTGGAGAGGTGGGTCCCGTCTCTCTGTCCACCAAGGGTCTGCGTTCTCTCACTAGCCCATAGTCAGAATTTTACCTGAATTCTTCTTGCCAGTCCATGGTGTCTGGCTGGTGTCCTCAGAAGCGCATGTTTCCTTGGATTCCTGGTTATTGGATGCCCTGGGACCTGAGATCTCTGGGGGCTTGAGGAGACGTGCAGACTTGCAGACTACAGGCCTGTGAAGGGGCTGGGGGCTGGGAGGGGAGCCACGCTAGCTTTTGTGTCCTCATGCCTAAAGCAGTTCCAATTACATCACTTTTTAAATTAAAAATCTAGCCTCCACCCCCGTGGGACCCCCAGGTGTGGGTCCAGTGGCTCTTCCAGGTTGGCGGTGGGCTCGGTGTGGCCGGCGTTCTAACTCAGGTTGGAGGCTGCACAGGGCTCCCACGCCTCTCCTTGTGGCCCTTTAGCGGATGGGGCGTGGGACCTCTGCCAGTCTCCATGTGTCCTCAGAAACCCCTCCCCACACTGTGTGGAGGAAAGCCAGGCTAGCACTCAGCATCACACACATAGTCCTGCGGTGCCACGACCCTGCACGGGGCCTTCCCTGGACCTCTCCCCAGGATCTGGCCAGTCAAGCTCTCCACTGGAATCTAATACCACAAAATGTTGGCAGTGCTTATCTCTGAGTGGCGAGGTCACAGCAAGTCTTAGTTTTACCTTCCAGGCTTTCCAATTTCATACTGAAAACACATTAATTGTATACATTTACCTCCATCCCCTGCCAGGTTGGGGTTAGGGTTAGGGTGGTCATTCCCAGCTCCAACGGTGTTGAGCAGTTTGTCTCCGAGACCCAGCTGCTGCCACACCTGCAGGACAGTTTGTGCTTCCAGGGGCGTTGAGATGTGATGGAGAGGAAGAGACGGTGGTACAAGACATGGCTGAGTCTCTTCCTGAACTCACACATGCATGGGCTGCCAGGACAGAATCGTGGGCACGGCCTTCCAGACCTACCTTCTGGGAAGTCCCCTTTTACAGATGGGGTGGTGTGGGCAAAGATCACCCCAGCTCCACAGTAACTGTTTAAACCTGAGGGTGGAGAAGTGGGTTTCATGTGTGGACAGCCCAGCCTGGGTTCAGGGCTGTCCCTAGTGGGGAGGTCCTGTCCTGAGCTGGAGATGTGGTCAGTCCACCTTCCTCCCACTGACAGCACATAGCCCTGACCTCCTGGCCTGGAGGTTGGGAAGGAGGCTAGGGTCTTTATCTCTCTGGATGGGTCTAGCTGGACCCAACCAGGTCTGGGCTTGATGGCCTCAGAAATGCTCCAATTCTGCTGTTTCTAGTTCCGCCTGATGCCTAGCACTTCCTACCTGCAAGCAGGGTGCTTTTCCCATCTTCCCTCTGACTCCAGCCCTCGGCGGTGTGAATTGCTGGACCACGCGCTGGTGCAGGCAGGGCGCCCTTCCTGTCCGTCCCACTCGCCGTGTGTGTAAAGGCCGCGCGTGAGCTGCAGATAAAGTGCAGCTCAGTAATCCACAGACGTCGTGAGAGTGTTGTAACTTCTGCAGTTATGTGAAATAATGAACTTCTTGATTTTACCATCACACGTCTTCTACCAAGCGTTCCAAATGTTGTGTCCCCTCAAGCCGTACAACTTAGAGAGAATCCTAATGACTCTCCAGAATTTCATTTCCACTGTATGGTTAGAAAAAAGTCAAGCTATAAAACTTGGATCTTAATCTATGCTTCTTAACTCAGAAATGGACGAGCTAATTTCATTAAAACTTCCATAAAAAGTCACCTTTGGGAAGGACATGACTGGAAAGTTCTAACCTCAGAGGGTGATAATGGCCTGAAGATTTGCTTGCAACGTTTACTTCAGTGTTGGCTTTCCTGGATTTTTAAAAGGCCGTGGGGTTTATTTTGTTTTTATTTGGTTTTTGCCTAGAGCAGTGTTTTAAGTTATAAAACCCTCTGCTTGTGCCCTCTTCTGTGGGCGAGGGGTACGGTCGGGATTTTCCACTCTTGTCAGTTGTGCTATTCACAAAAGGGGAATTCGGGGTTAAAAGAGAACGGAGGGGAGGTGGCATGAAGGAGACTATCACTGCGTCCCAGGAAGCACCAAGGACGTGGCAGGGCCAGGCCTGGGCTGCACTGCGGCCCTGCTGAGGGGCGGGGAGTGGAGTGGGGGCTCCCTCCAGGCTCAGCCCAGGTCAGACCAAGGAGGCTCAGAGAAGCCACAGTCCCCCTTACTGGACTCCAGCCGTGGGTCAGGTCACCCTCTCAGGACAAAAGCGC
Source organism: Galeopterus variegatus (assembly GCF_000696425.1). Taxonomy (NCBI): domain Eukaryota; kingdom Metazoa; phylum Chordata; class Mammalia; order Dermoptera; family Cynocephalidae; genus Galeopterus; species Galeopterus variegatus. Next base: position 289,351 of record NW_007727899.1, read on the forward strand.
CTGCAGCATCGGCTCACTGGAGGCGCCTGCCTCTCTGTGGACTCCTTGCGGTCAGCAGGACAGGACTGAGGAAGGGCTGTGGCCACCCGGGCCTGGCATGAGCACTCTGTCCACCCAGCGATGTGGGAAGCATTGATGGGGCAAACAGATGTGCATTTTTGCTGAGAAGTGCCAGGGAGTTGGGGGCTGCCTAAGAAACAAGCAGAGTAAGAAGGGAGAGAAGGAAATGCACAGCCTTGACTTGCTGTGAAGACATGGAGGCCGTCCATGCGGAGGTGATGCTGCTCTGTTCTGTTCTTGCCCCAGCGTGGTATCTGGGCCCTTCTGCTCTTTTATGTTCTCTGGGTACAGCCCATGGGACCTGATTCCACACACTCCTGTGACCATCTTGGGCCCCCAACCAGGGTCCGTACTGGTTCCCATGCCCACTGGGCTGGGTGGGGCGTGTCTGTCTCATGCCCACCTGGGCTCAATGGGTATGTCTGCTTCACCCCCACTGTGGGACAAGTACAGAAGCCCCACAACATTACAGAGTGTGTCCTGGGATCTAGAACTTGGGAATACCGTGTTCATTAGCATATCCAAAATTACGTGCTCTTCGAGTCTGTGAATGATTTTGTAAACCCAGGACTGAAGTCTATAAAATTATTAAGCTAAATTGTACTGATTTTCAGCTTTCACTAAAGATTTATCCCTCTTGTGGGGATCCTTGTTATGGGCTGAATGCTTGTGTCCCTCAAAATCCATATGTTGAAACCTTAAAGTGTGGTTGTATTTGGAGATGGAGCCTGTAAGGAAGAAGGTGAAGTAAACTCATAAGGGTGGGGCCCTGATCTGATAGGATTAGTGCCTTGTGGGAGGAGACGGAGAAGCTCGCTCTCTCTGAGCATGCACCAAAGGGGCCATATGAGGACACAGCAAGAAGGCAGATGTCTACAAATTAGAAAGAGAGCTCTCACCAGAACCCAAATCAGCCAGCACCTTGATCATGGACTTCTAGTCTTCAGAACTGTGAGAAAATAAATTCCTGTTGTTAAAACCACCTGGTCTGTGGTATTTTGTTAGAAGCAGCCTGAGCAGACTAAGACCTTAGAACTGAGAAGTGGGATGCTGGATAACAAATACCTAAAAATGTGGAAGCAACTTTGAAACCAAGTAATGGATAGAAGCTGGAGACGTTTTAAAGTGCGTGTTAGAAAATGCCTATTTCGTCATGAGGGACAATTGATAGAAATATGGACATTAAAGGCAATCTGTTAAGGTCTCAAAAAGAAAAGAGGAGAGTTACAGAGGAAGCTTCTGTTGTCTTAGAGAATATGTATACAGTTGTGTGTCTCTTAACAGTGGGGATACATACTGAGAAATGAGTCATTAGGTGATTTTGTCATTGTGCAAACATCATAGCATGTACTTACACAAACCTAGATTGTACAGCCTACTACACATCTGGGCTCTATGACAGAGCCTACTGTTCCTACTGCTATTATACATGTGGTCCGTCATTGACTGAAGTGTCATTATGCAGCATATGACTGTATTGTCACGGACAGAACGTGGGTGAAATATGAACATTAAAGGTGTCAGGGTGAGGACTCAGGTGGAAATGAGGAGCATGTTATTGGAAACTGGAGGAAAGGTGATCCTTCTTAAAAAGTGGCAAAGAACTTGCTTAACTATGTTCTAGTGTTTTGTGGAAGGTAAAACCTGTGAGTGATCAACTTGGCTATTTAGCTGAATAGATTCCTAAGCAAAGTGTCAAAGTGTACCCTTGCTTCTCCTTGCTGCTTATAGTAAAGTGCTAGAGGAGAGAGATAAATGGAAGGAATTCTTAAGAGAAAAGGAACTATTCTTGAAGATTTGGAAAATTCTCAGCCTACCCCTGTTGCAAAATATGAGAAATTGTTTTCTGGACAGAACACTAAGGATGTGGCTGAACAACCATTTGTTAAAGAAACTGTGTGGGTGTGAACCACTGAAACACAAATTTAATTAGCTGCCTATACAGAAGCGAGGAATGGCTATGGGACTGCAGCAGCAGAGACCCTGCTGGCTGGTACTAAAGGGGGCTGGTGGGGACGATGGTGCTTCTCAGTCTCCCACAGGACTCATCCTTCAGGAGACCCTCAGGGCTGCCACTCGCACCACAGGCCCAGGGACAAGGCTGCTTCCTCCTTTGTTTCAGAGGGTGGAGCCAGGCAGCACCACAAAGAGCTTTGGGGGTGATGCTGCCTCCAGTGGGCCTGAGGGCAGAGCATTGAGCCAAAGAGAGTTATTCACAAACCTCAAGATCTCATGGGATTTGCCTTGCAAGATTTTAGACTTGTGTGGACCTATCACACCTTTCTTCTCTCCTTTGTTTCAGAGGGTGGAGCCAGGCAGCACCACAAAGAGCTTTGGGGGTGATGCTGCCCCCAGTGGGCCTGAGGGCAGAGCATTGAGCCAAAGAGAGTTATTCACAAACCTCAAGATCTCATGGGATTTGCCTTGCAAGGTTTTAGACTTGTGTGGACCTATCACACCTTTCTTCCTTCTGAGCTTTCCTTTTAGGGATGGGAAAGTCCATCCTATGCCTGCCCACTATTGTATTTTAAAAGCTCAGAACTTGCCTGGATTTATGAGTCTGCAGCTGGAGGGGAATTTTGCCTCAGGATGTATCATACCTGGAGGCTCACCCATACCTGATTTGAATGATATTTAGATGAGACTTTTGGTAGACTTTAGGGTTGATGCTGGAATGAATTAAGACTTTTGGACTGTTGGGATGGAATGAATGCATTTTGTATGTGAGGACTTGCATTTTGGGGAGCCAAGGGTGGAATGCTATGGATTGAATGTTTCTGTCCCCCTTAAATTCATATGTTGAAGCCCTAACCCTGTTTGGCTCTTTTGGAGAATGGGGCCTCTAATCAGGTTATTAAGTTAAATGAGGTCATAGGGTGGGGCTCTGATCTGATAGGGGTGGCGTACTTCTAAGAAGAGACATCAGAGAGCTTACTCTGTCTGTGAGCACAGAAGAAAGGCCATGTGTGGACACAGCAAGAAGGCAGCTGTCTACAAGCCAGGAAGAGCCCTCATCAGGAACTGCATCTGGTGGCACCTCAATCATGAACTTAGTCTAGCCTCAGAACTGTGAGAAAATAGGTTTCTGCTGTTTAAGTCATTTTGGAATAGCAGCCCTGCAGACTAAGACAGGTCTCTTTGGCGTGGCAGGAGGTTTAAGATCATTGCCTCTCCTGCTTATGGCACATCCGGTGGGCGCACTCCTGCCATGGATGTGGGCACTGCAGCATTTGCCTTGCAGCTTTCTCTTCAGGATGCTGCTCAGAGCCCTCCCCAACCCTGTCCCTCCCATCACTGATACTTTCTGGAAAGTGGCCTCCTCTTGGGAGACATTTCCAGCAAAGATACACTTGTTTCAAATCATTTCAGGGTATTCTTATTCTGATGCTCATCATTACCAAGCTTTCTAAATATTGAATATTTTACTTTAAAAGTAAAGATCACTTGACCTTAGTATATTCAACTTTACTTTTCTAAGCTTTCTTTTGTCAACTCAGTAATTTTTTTTAATAGCAACTCCTGTGAACTTTCTAACTTTGAAACCTATGCAGAAAATATATCTATTTTTACCATCTGTCTGTCTCACATTGTATTATTAGGAAAGAACTTTTCAGTATGAATTTCATGAGATCAGGCTGGTGACTAATTCCCGAAATGGGGTTTAACTTTCAGACTAAAGGAAAGAAAACAATAGAATGAGAAAATGTAATCAATCAAAAGAAAAGGACAAGAAAGGAGGGGAAAAAACACAAAAAGGATGGAAAAAATAGCCCAGAAGTTCAAATATATCAGTAATTACAATAAATGTAAATGGACTAAACATGCCAATTAAAAGATAATGATTATTAGAATGGATTATTGTACATTAATCTCCCCTTATCTGTGGTTTCACTTTCTGTGGTTTCCTATGGTCAGCTGTGATCCAAAAGTATTAAATGGAAAGTTCCAGAAATAAACAATTCATAAGTTTTTAATTTGTGCCTAGGTACTGTGATGAAATCTCATGCCATACTGCTCCTTCCCACCTGAGATGTGAATCCCCCTTTGTCCAGTATATTTATGCCGTATATGTTACCCATCCTGTGCAATGTGATTTTATAGGGAAAAACATAATATATATAGGGTTTGGTACTGTCCATACTTTCAGGCATCCAGTGGGAGTCTTGGAACTTATCTCCTGCAGATAAAGGCATTCTACTATATGCTGTTTTCAAAGAACATATCTAAACTCTTAGGGTACAGAAAAGGTGAAAGTAAAAGGACGGGAAAAGATATACTGGGGAAATACTAACCTAAAGAAATCTAGTGAATCAGTATTAATGTGAAAAATTAATTTGGGGGTAAAAAGCATTACTGACTGGAGATTGAGTTCTTACATAATGATTGAACAATTTATTTCATCAAACAGATAAAATAACCTTAGGTTTGTATGCTTCTAGTAAGTTAACATCAAAATCTGTAAAACAAATATTGACAGAACCTTAAGGAGAAATATATAAATTCATCATCAGAGAGAAGGATTTTAAGTAACTCAGTATTTAATAGAATGAATAAATAAAAGTCAGTAAAGATTACAGAAGATTTGAACAATGCAAAAAAAAAAAAAGTTAATCTAATGGACACACATAAAGCACTATACCCCCAAACTACAGAATACACATCTTTTGAAGCCCATGTGGAACTTGTAAATATATTCAATAAAACAAGTCTCAATAAATTTCAAAAGACAAAATTATGAAGAACTCATCGTGGGACTTCAATGTAAATTAGCTGGAAATCAATAATAAAAAGATAACTTAAAAATCTTATATTTGGAATAAAAATACTTGTAAATAACTCATAGGTCAAAGAAGAAAACATGATGGAATTTAGAAATATTTACAAATCAAAATGTGTGGGATATAGACAAAGTAATACTTATAAATAAATAAGTAATACTTATGTATAAAAAAAGAAAGTATGAAAATTAATGAGCTAAGCATTCAATTAAGTAGTTTTGATAAAAAATAGTAAAACAAACAAAAAAATCAAAGAAAGGAAATAAAAGAAGATATTGACAAAACAAAAAGGAAACATACAATAGAGTTTTTTTTTTTTTAAATGATGAACTTTGCCAAGATCTGGTGAATGATCAAGGTAAAAAGATTAAACAGTCTAAGGACTATAAAGGCAACACAATTATAGATGTTGCAGATATTTAAAAGATAATTTGAGGCCGATATGAACAAATTAATGCCAATAAATTAGAAGTTTGAAAACATAAATAAATTCCTAGAAAATAAAGTTTATTAAAACTGAGTCCAGAAGAAACAGAAAACCTGTAGTCATATGACCATTAAAGAAATGCAGTCAGTAGTTTAAAATCTTCTCACAGAGAAAATCTAGGCCCAGATAGTTTCAAAGCAATTTCTGCCAAATATTAAAGAAAAAATAATTCCACTCTGTACTGAATCCTGTGATGTTGAATTGAAATTGAAGGTACTCGTGTGAACTCATGGTTTTCAATCTATGAGGACAGAAACATGAATATATATGTAAAATATGTATACATATAACACACACAAGCTCTATCCACTGAGGTTGTCTGGGAGCAATGACACCCCATGCCATGGATTGAATGTCCTCCCAAACTCACTGAAGCTTAAATTGTATCCCCCAGAGTTCCAGGTATTGGAAACTTGGCCCCTACTATGACAGTGCTGAGAGGGTGGGAAATCCTGTTATGGTAATTGAAAGGTGGGGCCTTGGAGAGGTTTCTGGTTTAATGGTGGTCGTGGGCATGGTTCTGAGGGCTTTAAAAGGAGAGCATGTGAGAGTCTCTCTCAGCTCCACCATTTTCTGCCATGTGAGACGCCTGCATTGCTGTAAAGCCCCCACCAAAGAAGGCCCTCACCAGATGTGTTTCCTGGACTTTGGACTTTCAAGCCTCAGAAACTGTAAGCAATGAATTTGTTTTCTTACAAATCACCCACTTCCAGGTATTTTGTTATAAGCAACGGAAACAGACTAATATACCCTGGTAGCAACAAGCACACCTAACAATCAGATCTTAGTTTCTAAACACTGTTCACTATTAAAAGGAATAAGGGCTTTTGGGCTCCTTCCAGAGCTGAAGCAGGGAAAGTCCGAGGTGAGCTTGGAACATCCCATGCCAGAAAACAAGGCAGTGCTCAGAGGGCTGGAGACTTGTCCTGGGATGCAGAAGCCATCCTGAAGGGGCTCCTGCTGGCCAAGGCTGGGATAATTTCATCATTAAAATGAATACTGATGACTGAGTAATGGATTATAACCCAGTGAATAAAATAGGATTCCACAAGTCTACACTGATATAAATAAATTTAATGAATAAATAAATAAGAGAAAGTTATTCCTTGCAAGAGACTGCTAACTAATAAGATAGAGATGACTATAGGTAGCAGAGGTGAATAATAAAATCACTCAGTAACCGTCGCAGTAATAATTAGCTCAAGCAAGAAACATCAATGAACGCTAAAATTAGTGGTGAACGTGGGGTGAGAAATGGGGTTTTGGTAGTCTCAAACAAAATACCTGTTAATAACAAAAGGGAAAGCTCTTCGAGTGGAGAGACCCAGAATTCACTGTCCTAAGTGATCAAATTCAGCCCTGCAATAGTGGCGCAAATCAACGTGTGCGCCACAGCCCAGGATGTGGGAGCAGAACATGCATCCCTTCGGTGCTATTCCGGCTGAGGATGAATGGACATTGAGGAAACACGAGACAAACACAAACTGAGGGGCAGTCCACGAAGTGACTTGCCTGGGGTCTTCAGAAAGTCTGAAAGGACAGGCTGGAAGGAGGGACGGAGGGGCGGCGGGGAGCAGACCCTTGGCTAGAAGGATGTTACTGGGATAGCTGGTGAAACTCCAGTGGTGTCTGTGGACAAAGGGTATTGGGGTACTTTGTACTATTCTTATAACTTGTGTTTGACATTGTCTCAAAATAAAACATAAACAGAAGGAACAATGAAAACTAGAACTGAAAAGTTGCAAAGAGGGGGTACATGAGCTCTGAGGAAGGGGTCTGTGGTGGGCTCCCAGCAGGGAGGAGCTGGGGGAGGAGCCAGTCTGCAGGGGCTGGGGCAGGGGGTTGTGCTCCTGGGGGCGTGGTGAGCACACGCGTGTTTGGGGGGCAAGTCGATGTTAACTCTTGTAGGAGCGCTTGGCATTTTCCTGCACCCAGTGCTTTTGTGAAGAGAAATATCAGAGTAGCTGACACTTTCCTCACAGGCCTCATGAAGATGACCCATCTCACAGAGTCAGCAGCAGCAGGTGGTCAGAGGTGGCAGTGTGGACCCGTGGACTCGGACGGGTGCTGTAGGGAGACCTCCCTGGGCCTTGATCCGGTGCTACTCTGATAACACAGCACACCTGTCATTCTCTTAAAGCCGGGGTCCCACCACGTGTCTTCACTTGTCACCCCCAGGAGGCCTTCCCCACCCCAGCCCTGAGAGGACCCCCTCCTGCTCCTGGCCTGTTCTTAGCGCTCTGCTCATATGCTACTGGGCTTTGACCATCTTGTTCTCTGTTGTATCCCAGGACAGGGATTAGCAGGGGTGCTGAGGACCCAGGCACCTGGACATTAGGACACTAAGACTTTTTACTCGTTCAGTCTGTATCTGCTGACGGTGAATATTGCAAGACTCTGGCAGGAGCTGATTGCCTATAGTGTCTGTGATCGATTTGTGTGAAGAAATTGAAGGTGGTAATTGACAAGCCAATTCCAAGTCTGTGTCATTTGTGAAATCACAGTTTTGTGGCCATGAGTTTATAGATTTTCTTATAAATTCATTATTTGTAAACAAATAGAATACTCTGACGGCTCAGCTGCTCACTCTGACATGAAAGTTCACAAGCAGAGCAGCGTCTGCACCTGTAGGTGGACGGCTGAGCACCGTTTCCCGCAAAGAGTAAGCAACAGCTGGACCGGCTGGTGACTAGTGAGGACGCATCTGGGCACGTGGCCTGCAGTGCTTCGGTTTGAACACGGAGACCAGGATGGTTCTCCGACAGTGCAGCTGTGTCAGTCTGGTAGGTCCTGCACAGTGTCTCATGCTGGTTATCTCTATGCCTGTGTACCATCATCGATGAATAAATATTTGATTTTTAAAAGCACCAGCACTTTTTTTTTTTTGGTTCTGTTTTACAAAACATTTCTTGAACCCTGGTTTGGCAAGGTTGTGCCTTCCTCTGATACGCCGCTCACACCAGATGCGTCACATCCTGAAGAGAACAGGGCTGCGCACGTGTACAAATAACACTTTTTCCCCAGGGAGCAGGTTTCAGTGGCGTCTCCCACGATGACATGGGTTTAACGGCAGGTGCGTCTGTGCAGGGTGCCCTGGATGAGCCTGGAGCCCGCACCTGCTGCATCGGCAAGTGGGTGGAAGTGGCTCATCGGGATGAGAGACACATGTGGGCCAAGCCCGGGCTCGCCGGCTCTGAGGACTTGTGTTCCTCTGTGATGCTTTTTGAGGTGTGAGGACGTGCGAAAGCCCTGGAAATCCTTTCTACAGAAAACGCAGCACCTCCATGCGACTTGGAGTATGCTCTGATGTTGTAAATATTGTGTTTGTGTGAAATGAGCTCCGATTTTCTAAATATCGTGTTTGTGCTCCTGGTGGTTTTTCTCGCCTAAAGGGGTTTGGGGCCTCGGGCAGCATTTTTAACCGCCTCTGTCCCCCCTGCTGTACCTGGGATTTGGAAGGACACGCACTTGCGCAGTGTCCATGTGCCGGATGCCGCCTCATGCTGTCACACACTCCCTGTATGTCATTGATTCCGATTGTCCCTGTGGCTCACAGGACTGGGGGCACTGCCTGGGGAGGGCGAGGATGGCTGGGCGTGGGGAGCGGGGAGAGTGGTGCATCCTGGCCTCGCCCCCCACAGCTCTCTGGGGGTCTTGGCAGGCCGGGCAGCAGGAGCCGGGGCAGCCAGGGGGCACTGGCCGGTGAAATGGGCCTCGAGAGAGTGGCGCTGAGCCTCCTCCAGAAATTCCCCCCACACCTTCTGCTGGCAAACTTGGAGCAGGTGGTCTGAGCTGCAAAGGGCAGCCTGGGTAGATGCCCTCTGTGTGGGGGGCGGTCGGGGTCCCCATGGAGCATCGGAGGGAGGTGGAAAAGGAAGAACCTAGCCCTTCTCGGAGTGGGCAGACACACATGTCCCCTACTGCCCGGCGCAGAGAGGCCCACCCTCCCAAGATGAGGACAGCGGTCCTCTGGACGGAGAAGAGGAGGCCCCACCCCAAGCCCCTGGCTCACGTAGGGCCGGGTCTGAACTTTTGCTCCTGCTCAGCTGGTGCCTGGTGTTTTCTGGGAGGGCCGGTGTCCCCTCCCCGTGCCCCTCATGCGCTGGACGCACCAGCTCTGCATGGCTGAGCATGCCGCACACCACCAGGCCTCAGATCCCCCTGTCCCCAAGCTGCCTGGACCTCCCCAGAACCATGGGCGCTCTTTTCTCTTCACTCTCAGACTCTGCTCGATGGCCCTGTCTGCAGGTTTTCTGTCACCCATCTGGGCGCTCCTGACTTATCTCTCTGGAACCGCCTTCTGGGTGGCTGGGGAATGGCTGAACTTGTCTGTGGTCTCCTGCACGGATGGCTTTTGGGTGACAGCCGCAGGTGTTTCATCTGGAGTCTGCTGGCTGTGCGTGGAGAGTGCAGCCATGAATCAGTGCTGTGCGCCAGACGCAGAAGCACCTGTCAGAAGGTAGCTGCAAACGGTTTGAAGCCGTCAAGAATCACTAAGTGGCACTTCCTTCCAGAATGTATGTTTCACAGTTTATCTTTGGAAGGCAGAACCCAGAGTTTATCTTTTAGTTCTTGAAAAGCAAAGGGAGAGTTTGAACATTTGAAAACTGTGAGGTTGTGTCCTTTAATTTGATGTTAAAAACGCAGAGGGGTTTGTAGAAAAGGTTGGGATGGGGCGCAGGGGTCCGAGTGGAGCACTCACGGCGGATGAGCATTGCTCCACCCCGCCTGCCCCTGGTATGGTTGCCACGCATTTCATGAGATCCACAATCATGCCTGGCAGCTACTGGGGAGAGCGGGTGTCCAGGAGAGGTGAGCCCAGGCTCCCCAGGGTGTCCTATCCAACTTGGAGGAGCACCTGCACAGGAGGAGCACCAAGGATCACCCGGAAAGGAGCCCATGGTGGAGCAGGGGTGGTGGAATCAGGTTAAATCAGAGGAACTTTCACCATGGTTGCCGCACCTCCCAGACCCTCAGAGACTCACAGTGGGCGTGGCACATCCCCCGATGCTCATCCAGCCTCCCCAATGGCTGGAGGGAAATGACCCAGAGGATACCTGCTGTGCTGCCACCCGGAGCGGAGGTTGGGGGGTGTCGGGACACAGTGGGGGGCCTGGGTCCCTGCAGTATTTCGATGCTGAAATGCTGGAGTTTCACCTTGGGCCAGGCTTTGCTGGGTTTCTTAGGGCTCTCCAGAGAAACAGAACCAAGAAGAGACAGATAGATGGATGGCAGACAGATAAAGGGAGATTTATGAGGAATTGGTTCATGCAGTTATGGAGGCTGAGAAGTCTCACGGTCTGCCGTCTGCAAGCTGGAGGCCCAGGAAAGCCAGTGGTGTTACTCAGTCCACGTCTGAAGGCCTGAGACCCAGGGGAGTGGATGGCGTAGGTCCAGCCCAAGGGCTGGACCAGATGAGATGAGCTGTTCCAGCTCGAGCAGTGAGTCAGGAAAAAAGGGACGAATTCATCCTTTCTCCACATTTTGCTCTATTCAGGCCCTCAACGGCTCAGATGAGGCCCACCCACACTGGGGAGTACAATCTGCTTTACTGATCCACCACTTCAAGTGAGCAATGCTAATCTCATCTGGAAGCGCCCTCGAGTATGCACCCAGAAGTAATAATCTGGGAACCACATGGTTTCATAGTGACATAAAATCAACCACCACTCTGGACCCACGTCCTCATCAAAGTAGGGCCAGTCTGTGGACATGGACTTGTTGACTCCAACAACTGCAGTCAGTCAGGATCGAGCTGTCAGTCCAGCCACCCCTTGGGGCCTCTGACTTCTCTCTGAAGTTATATTCCCAGGTGCAGGAATCCTGTGTCCCATCCCCAATTCAGTGGGACTGAGTGTCCCGTCCTGGACCCACCTGTCAAGTCCTAAACTCACCTGTCTTGGACCCACTTGTCTGGGGCTCACCTGTTTGGACCGACAAGGTGCTCTGACTGTCCTTCCAAGACTGCGGAACCAGCCCCCACTGTCACTGTGGAGGTCCTGTCTGCTCGGAACTGTTCCAGGGAGCCTGCAGATCGCTGGGCACCTTTATTTGGGGAGCTTTCTTGGAAGAAGTGGTGTCTGCCTGCTGGACGCATCTGCGTCTCCATTGCTCACGTCCTGTGTCTGCAGCATTGATGTGCCTGTTGAGGACAGGGTGGAAATAATGAAGAAATGGGGATCTCGGGCTTTTCCTCGCATTTGGCTGCTTTCTCCTTCAGGCACTGCTGTGGGTTCTGCAGAGGCCTGGGCAGCTGTGCCCATGTGGCCCTTGTGATGCGCCCGTCGTGCTGTTCCTCACTGCCTTCTCCACCCTCCCACACACGAGGTGCAGCAGTTTTGGTCTGGCCCAGGTTAGAAGCAGTGGGTCGTCATCGGTGCACAGCCCTGTCCCCTGGGCGGCTTCCCTTGTTCCCCAGGACCACCGTGGTGGGGTCACCCCCTGCTGGGCCACCCCTCTGCTGTGGACCCTGCTCCTCTGGGCTTTCTGCATGGAGGGGACTGTGTGGCTTTGGGCTGGAGCTTGGGTGGAGGCCTGTCCTTTCTGGCTGAGGCGCTGGGACTCCTTGCAGGCTGTCACCTGCCAAAATTGGAGCCAGGCCGTGCTCTCTGCTCCAGGGACAGTCCAGAGAAGGTGGCTGCCTGGAGAGAGAGTCCAGGCTGTGGCTTGGGCAAAGAGGCATCTCTTCTCTCCCCCTCCCCCACTCCTCCTGGTTCTGAGTCTGTTTCCCTCCCTTTGCTTCTGTCTTTCCTGTCCCTCTTTTCAGCTGCCCCAGCTCCACCTAGAGCCCACCTCTCTATCTAGCATTGAAGATCTAGAATAAACTTTCCTTAGCCCTGTAAACAGTCACAGAACAACTCTGCTCCAGCTGGCTTGCACAGCGTTATCTCTGACGACAGCAAGTCCCGGGGAAGGCAGCCTCAGGGCTGGCTGACCCTGTGCTCAGCGATGCCACCCCCACTTCCTACCGAGGAATTGGAGCAAAGTGGCTGCCACTCTCCAGGCGTCACAGCACCAACCAGGGGCAGAGATGGAGCAGTCTTCTGGCTTCTTCACCAGGAACACTTGGGCAGACTGAGGCACATGCCCCCTAAGCATCCGCTGGAGGGGGGACTGTGGCACGTGGTCCTGCTTGGGGTGACACCTTGCTCTGAGTCTCGTCTGAGTGGGCGTGCTGGGTTGGAAGACAGCAGGGTGCCCTCAGCGCCAGTCTTAGCCTCAAAGGGAAGCGACTCTTCCACTCAGAACACCCAACCCAGTCCTATGTTGCTGTGCATAGCATCTCACAGGGTCGCCATGACAACCCTTGGACTTCTCTGTCCTGGTGGACCTCTTCAGGGACAGGAAGGGTGAATGAGCTGAGGAGCGTTGGCTCCAGTTAGTTCTGCAGCAGCTGGGGGATAGCTCGGAATGGCCACAGACTCTCAAGCGTGGCTGAAGTCCTGGGGTTGTTGGCAGATCTCCCTCCCATGCATGTCAGTGTGGGGAGGTGGCGCGGGGGCAGCGCTGGCAGAGAGCACTGACACCCAGGCTTCCAGACCTGGGATGCAGGCTGAGCTGTGCTTGGCTGCCTGCAGGAGCCTGCTCGTTTCTCTTTTTTTTTTTTTTTTTTTTTAACCGGTAAGGGGATCTCAACCCTTGGCTTGGTGTTGTCAGCACCACGCTCAGCCAGTGAGCAAACCGGCCATCCCCATATGAGATCCGAACCTGTGGCCTTGGTGCTATCAGCACCGCACTCTACCGAGTGAGCCACGGGCCGGCCCGAGCCTGCTCGTTTCTGAGTGTGCAGTCCTGGCCTGTGCCCTCCTCCTGCCCCGTGTTCCAAGCTGGGACGTGGCGCTAGCTCATTTCTGCAGACAGTGCAGGAGGGTGGGTGGGGGCAGAGGATCCCCAGGGTGCGTGGCCATGGGCTGGCCTCTGCTGCTGCAGGGAACTCTTCACGCTGGGGGTCTTTGGGGCACCTCTTACCCCTGGAATGTGCCCCCTCACCGCCCCTCTCCAAGCTGTGCCTCGTGGGGGCCTCCAGTGACTCTTTTTCCTCCATGTCTTTTACGGACTCCCAGGAAGGCCACGGTGCTCCCAGCAAGCACAGGCTCCCACCGGCCTTTCTCCCTGACCCCTCAACAGGGGCGACTTCAGGGCAGGCTGGGGGGAGGGGCTGGCACCAGGAACCTCATCAGTGCTGGGGTTTTCCCACATCTCAGATAGGGAGACTGAGGCAGGGAGAGGTGGAACTCGCCAGGGAGAGCCCGGGGCAGGGACTGGTCTGCTGCAGAGGCCTCGGGCCAGAGCGGGGGTCTGGGCCGGGGTCCGCGCTGTGTCCCCGGGGC
>NW_007727899.1:304240-306858 GCF_000696425.1 Galeopterus variegatus
GGCTTCCGGCGGGGAAGGGGCGGGAGTCTGCAGCGCCAGCCGGGTTGGGGACCCCCAGGTGGACCGTCGGTGCTTCCTGGAATAGACCTGGTTTATGGCAGAGGAAATGGGCCGTTTCTTGTTGTGCTTAGTGCGGGAGCATAAATCAGGGCTCGTTAGCTGTGGGAGTTCAGAGAGGCCGGACACCGAAGGCCACAGGGGCTCGCCGACATGGGGCTCTCCTGTGGGAGGGCCACCTTCCTGCCTCGAGCCCTCGGCCCATGGTAGTCAGCGTGTCAACACCTGCACCTGGCACCAGAGGGTTNCCCAGGTCTGATGAGGAGGGGGTTAGGCAGAGTGTGCCCGCCCTCCCCGGGTGCCCACCAGAGCCTCCATAAAATGCAGACGCGGGGCCTGGGATGCTTGTTTCTAGAGAGCTCCTGGCAATGCCAGTGCTGCTGGCCTGTGGACCGCAGGGTGATGACAGCTCCAGAAAGGGCGCAAATAATTTTAAATTTCATGTGGACGAGTGTGCAGAAGGCCAGGGGGAGCCTCAGGAGTAGGGGGTGGGCTGCAGACTCAGACTGCAGCATTTCAGAACGCTCCCCCAAGTGACCAAACTCCACTTGTTCTGGAAATTGGGAGAAGGTCCAGCCCAGCCTGAGTGAGATGTGAGGGTAGACTTTTATTCGGGCAGTAATTACATTTCTGAATAAAGTGCCCAGCAGCCTCACCTGATTTTTGGAACATATTGGGCTGTAACTGGACCATGCTGAGCACCTTTCAGCAGCGCCACGGCCCTCACCCACTTGTTCTCTGTCTGGGTCTGGCCCCCCGAGACTGGGGTGGAGTCGGCGTGGAGCACTCCCGCGGTCGCACTATCAGTGGGGAAGTGGGGGTGTTGGGGTGCTGCTTTGGAGGCAGAGCTCTGTGGTCTCCCCGACAAATGTAAGCAGGCCAAGTCCGCAGAAGTGAAGCCACCTGGATGCGGTAACCCTCTCAAGGACCAGCCTGCCTTGGGTGAGAAGTTCTGCGTGACTTGCCCGTTTGGAAAGAAGAAAATGCTGGTGCTTTAGGTGCCGCACATAACATACTAGTTTATATTCTACTCAAGGTCAGAACAAGTGGCAAGGCCACATCTTGCCGAGTGGACAGGGCCCTTTGAAGGGGAGTTGCTAATCACTTCACCTTAGCGCTGGTTTGCAAATCTGAGAAAAGAGGGAAAGAAACCTCAGGTGCTTCCCTGCCCTCCTTCCCCGGAGACACCGGGGCCAGCTCCTGGCCCGGATCCCCCACCCCATCTGTCCTCTCAGAAGCTGGGGAGGAGCCCCTCTCATAATTCTTGTGTGCTGATGAGGACAATGAGTATGGAGTTAGACACCCCAGTGGGGTCCCAAGATCAGCACCTGCCAGCTGGGATGTGAACGTCTGTCTGTCTGTACCTCTGAGCTCTTCATCCCCAAATGAAGACCAGGATAGACTGGGGTGGGGGTGAGGACGGGGGAGGCACAAGGAAACTGTGCTGTCCTTGAGGGAGGGGGTGACTGACCTCAGGGACCTTGGGGAAGGGTGGGCATCCTGGGGGTTGTCCAGGATTGGAGGGAAGGGTGGGCATTTCGGGGGCTGTTTGGGGTTTGGGGGAAGGGTGAGTGTCTCGGGGTCTGTCCACAGTTGCAGGGTAGGGTGGCTGATTCTGGTGAGCACCCGTGGGGTTCAGTCTGTTCCACACCAAGGGGCCGTGGGTGGGCTCCAGGAGGGTGGAGTGGCCAGGTGTGCATGGCCGGGTTGACTTAGGTGCATGCAGGGGCCCTCGACCAAGCCCTTTAGGGGACAATGGGGGGGGGGGTCTTTCCTCAAAGCACAAGTCAGTGTTGTGCAGATCAACAGTGCAGAGAGGAACTGCGGGGACCCTGGGGACTTGGTTGTGAAGGGACCTGGTGGGAAGCTGGGCTTTGTCCCAAGACTGGGCAGAAGCCCTGAGGGGTTTGGGCAGGAGGGAGACGAGAGGTTTCTGGGGAGCAGAGCTGGGGTGGGGTAGGCTCAGCCCGACGTTCTGGTGCCCCCATCCCTGGCTGACCTGGGTGGCCTGGGTCCCAGCTCCTCCTGCCCCCACCGTAGGACCACAGGTCTGCACCAGGACAGCACAGTCCAGGCTGGACATCTGGCTAGAACCATGGGTGAGAGTTGGGGAAACAGAAAACGTAAGGAAAGCCGTGGCTGACCTGTCTGTTCTTCTTGGCAGTCGTGCAGGAGAAGTGCTTGCGGCAGCCGGCGGCTGGGGCCCCCTCACCTGGTGACGCTCGTGCACTCAGCGGGTCCACCGTGCTGGAGGGAAGGCTGCTGCTGGAGGTGAGTGTTGCATGCCTGGATCACGCAGCATCATGCGTGTCCAGACTCTCACCTGTTGATAATGAACAAGAAGCCATAAGGGTCAAACTGTGTTCAAGAGCGTGCTCCAAGACCGTCCCAGGAGATGGCATTAGGTGGCATCGCAGGAGCCCGTGTCAGCGCCTCGGTGTGAGGTCCCAGGTTGGAACAGAGAGAACCGCCAGCCGCACGGCTCCATGTGCTACAGTCCAACAATCCTCCTCGTCCTGTGTTCCCTGGCTCACTTGTCAATGAGAGAAAACCTAATTACA
>NW_007727899.1:307504-308731 GCF_000696425.1 Galeopterus variegatus
CCCAGCCCGTGCTGTGCCTCTCTTGGCCCTCCGATGTCACCTTTGCTCGCTCTGCATCTTCCCGTCCTTCTGTGCATGGTGGGAGGGGGCCTCTGCCCCCGTGAGCTCTGTTCTGCTCTGCTCTGCATCAGCCTCGCTGTGAGCTCCTGGCATCGCTTCTAGCTCCTCAGTTTCCCTGCAGCACCTGGGAGGGGGCCCGGAGCACAGAGGGGCCCAGTACGGGCGAGGGGCTGGGACTCAGGTGGGGGACAGGAGGGCAGGTTCTCTGAGGCCTCTGCCTTTGTCGAGGGGTTTGGGCTCTGGTGAGGATCAGTAAACTTATAAATCATGTCCTTCTTAAAAAAGTTAAACTATGTGAGGAATGGCATTCTTGCAGCTTACTGGGGTCGTGTTTAATCCCCACAAAAACTCTCAGGATCGGGGGTGTCCGGGGCTCCCACTCAGAAGCACAGTTGTGTTTTTCCCTAATGCTTCCTGTTCTTCAAGCAGCTTCAGGTGTCTTTCCAGTTCAGCCTGGAACAGTGTGGCTGTCACATGGTGTCCTTTCGGACATGTACTTATAGTGGAGAAAATGCTTCCATACTTCGTTACTTATGACGATATCGGAGAAAGCTAATTCTATATTTTCCCTTTAAAATCGTTCTTACTCTCAGCGCCAATAAAATCAGAGCTGAAGAACCTGTGCCAGTGTTTATTCTTGGCAGAAGAAGATAATTGGCATTGCTCTTTTTCTTAGACCTGTTCAAAATTAGAATCGTAAAATCCTTTTTACACTTTCCTGCTGAGCTATAAAACGCAGAAGCGTGTGCACGGTGCCCAGGCCTCCGTGGGGTGTTTCACCCGTGCCCGGCCTGTGAACCCTTCCGCCGCCCCTGCCTGGAGGTGGGGGCTTCTCCCCCACAGACCGGCGTCGTGTGGCACTGTAGCACCTGGCAGACCGTCCCCGTCCCCAGAGGTGGCTGCTGCGGCTACGTGGACTGTCCTGACGTCTCTGCCCAACAGGCCTGTGCTCTGACGCCCCTGAGGTAGCCCTGGCCTGACAGTCTGCTCCTGAGCAGCTCCCCTGAGCCCTGGGCCCCTGCACCCTGGAAGCATACAGTGCTGGGTGGGCCTCCCCGTTACCTGCTGCTAAGTGTCCAAGTCCTGTGCCCCACAACGTGTGGATGTTTTTGGAGCTACCCTCTGGGTGTGACTTTCCGAGGCTGGGCTCAGGGTCAGCTGCCCATC
>NW_007727899.1:309138-316327 GCF_000696425.1 Galeopterus variegatus
GGCCTGTGCTCTGACGCCCCTGAGGTAGCCCTGGCCTGCCAGTCTGCTCCTGAGCAGCTCCCCTGAGCCCTGGGCCCCTGCACCCTGGAAGCATACAGTGCTGGGTGGGCCTCCCCGTTACCTGCTGCTAAGTGTCCAAGTCCTGTGCCCCACAACGTGTGGATGTTTTTGGAGCTACCCTCTGGGTGTGACTTTCCGAGGCTGGGCTCAGGGTCAGCTGCCCATCGGCTCCTGGCACTGTGTGCTCTCCTGGTGCCCACCCCGCCCGCAGCGAGCCCCACTGCCAGGCTGGAATAGTGCTCGCCCCCCACCCACACTGTATCAGAGAATGAGATCAAGCAGTTCCTAAAGTCTCATTCCACCACATCTGGGTCACATCCTGTGTGGCCCATGAAAGTTTCTGGAAGTTAACTTTGGTTAGAATCAGGTAGGTTATATGGTAAGGGTTTGCAGCATTTCCAGTGCAAGGATGCTCAAACTTTGGGGCTAGAGACTCTTTTTGAAGTTTAAACATATTCTCAAACGGAGTAAGATAAGCAAATCAAACAACAATCACAACAAAATCTCAGCTTTTATTTTTAATCTTCCATCTCTTCAAGATAAACTGGAAAATGGAGAGGTTTGTAGCAGGGCGTTTTAAATTCATAAAACACTTAGAGCTGGCGCAGACTTTAGAGTGCCTGTGGTCTAATGTCTGTTATTTTAAGATCGAGAAACCAAAAATTGGAGCCATTAGGGCCTCGTTCTGGGTCACTGTTGGGGCTGGGGCCAGATCCAGTGTTTCTTTGTCCTGAGTTTATCAGGCTCTTGGCACCTTGGCACAGGTGCTGGGTGGGGCAGTTGCTGGAGGAGGGGAGAGGAGGGAGATTGTGGAAAGAAACAAGGGGGGTACAAAAAAATTTCTGGATATACATCCATCAGGTGTGCATGCAGAGCAGGCTGTGAGCTCCCTGCACATCAGAGCTATGAGGTCCTTATTTCTAGTTTCGGGTGGGCTACAGGCCGTCGTGTGTAGTGTGGGCACATGGTGAGCTCCCAAAACCACACACCTGGCCTGTTGAGGGCAGGACGCCTTGGCTGACTGCTTACCTCTAGCTGGAGTTCAGGTGCACAGTAACTGCAGGGCACATTCTCTGATGCGTATTTTCAAATGTCCGTACAGATAATCCCATTCCCCTCCCCTGCCATGTCATGTCCTCTGTCCCCACAGCCTTTGCCCATGCCTCTCTCAGAATGCCGTATAGACAGAATCGCATGTGTGTGGCTGCAGGGGCGGGCTTCTTCCACTCAGTAGCACGCATGTGAGGTTCATGCCTGTGGCTGCGTGCGTCTCTGGATTGTTTCCTATTATTGCTGAGCATCGTCCCTGGTGTGGACATACCACTATGTGTGTTCAACCACTGGGGGGTTAGGGTTGTTTCCAGGTTTGGGGTTTATGGTTAGAGCTGCGATAAACATTTATGTGCAGGTTTTCCTGTGCACATAGGTGTTTGTTTCATGTGTGTAATTGCCTGAGATTGTGATTGCTGTGTTACATAGTAAGTGTGTTTTTAAACTTTATATAAGATAGAGCCAGTCTGCTGTCCACGGGGGCCACTCCAGCTGCCCAGCACCCTCGGTATTGCACTCGGTGTTTTCTTTTTCAAAGCCATTTTAATAGGTGTGTCCTGGAGTCTCATGACAGTTTTAATTTGCATTTCCCTGCGCCTAGTGATACCGAACATTCTGTCATGTGTGTCTTTGCCATCCATGTGTCATTTTTGTGTCCTCCACGTGTCTTTCAAATCTTTTGTCCATTTAAAGATGTCAATTTGTCTGCTTTTATACTGTTCCGTTTAGAGGGTTCCTTACATATTCTGGATACATGTCCTTTGTTAATTTGTAAATATTTTCTCCCAGTCTGTGGCTCATCTTTTCATTCTCTTGACAGATGCCACAGAGAGTGGAAGCATTTAGTTTATTTCTCTTTTTATAGATTATGATTTTGGTGCCACATCTAAGAACTCTTTACCTAACCCAAGGTTACAAAGGTTTTTCTTCTGTGTTTTCTTCCAGAGTTCTGTTGTTCATTTTATACTCAGGTCTGTGATCTGTTTAGCGTAGGTCTGAGGCACAGGTCAAGACTGACGGTCTCAGCATGTGTCCGTCCCACTGCTGCAGCACCGTTTGTCATTTTATACTCAGGTCTGTGATCTGTTTAGCGTAGGTCTGAGGCACAGGTCAAGACTGACAGTCTCAGCATGTGTCCGTCCCACTGCTGCAGCACCGTTTGTGAGAAAGACTGCACTTCCCCATGAATGCCCTTTACACTTTGATGAAAAATCAATTGGCTGTATCTTTGTGGGTCTCTTTCTGGACTCTGTATTCTGTTCTGTTGCTCTGTATGTCTGACCTTTCACCACACTGTCTTAACTACGGTAGCTTTAAAATAAGTTTTGACATAAGATAGTGTGAATCTTCTAATTTTGTTCTTTCTTGAAATTGTTTTGGCTATTCTAGTTCCTTTGTTTTTGCATACGAATTTTAGAATTAGCTTACTGGAATCTACAAAAATTCCTGCTGGGATTTTGATTAAGATTGTGTTACATCAGTAAGTCAATTTGGGTAGAATTGACATCCGCACAGTACTGACTTTCCCAATCCCTGAACATGGCACGTGCTGCGGATTGAATGTCCCCCCAAACTCATTGAAGCTTGACCCCCACTGTAACAGCGTTAAGAGGGTTGGAAATCTGGTTATGGTATTTGAGAGGTGGGGTCTGTAAAAGGGGATTAGATTGTGAGGGCCGTGCCTTTCTGGGTGGACTGATGCATTATGGAGCAATGGGTGTGGGTCTGATGGCTGCATAAGGAGGGAAGGGAGAAGTGTAGCTGCTTCTTGCCCAGGCCATTCTCACCACGTGATGCCCTGGTCACCACGGAGCCCTGTAGAGAGCTTCCCCTAGAGGAAGAAGGCCCTCACCAGACGTGCCCCCTGGACCATGGACTTCACAGCCTCCAAAACTATAAGAAATAAATTTCATGTCTTTATAAATTACCTAGTTTCAGGTATTCTGTTATAAGCAACAGAAAACACAGTCATGCAGTGTGTCTTTCTGTTTACTTTGGTCTTTGTTTTCATCACCGTTTTGCGGTTTTCAGCATACAGATCCTGCATGTTTATGTTAGATTTACACCTACATGTCTTATGTTCATTGTTATTGTAAATGAGATTGTTTTTAATTTTAATTTTCAGTTGTTCGTTGCTGATATAGAAATACAACTAATTTTCTAGGTTTACTTTGGATCCTGTGACCTTACTAAATCATTAGTAGTTCTTGGAGCTTTTTTATAATTCCCTGGGATATTTTTAAACATAGATTATTGCGTTGTCTGAGAATAGAGACAGTTTTATATCTGCCTTTTCAATCTATGTCCCTTATTTTTCTTTCCTTATTACACTTCTAGAACTTCCAGTGCGGTGTAGAATGGGAGTGGTGGAAGAGGATGTCTTTGCCATGCTCCCGATCTTAGGGGGAAAACTTCAGTCCTTCAACATTAAATATATCAGCTTAGGTTTGCTTTTTGGTTTGGTTTGGTTTTTATAGATATCTTATATCATATTAAGAAGTTTTCCTTTTAGTCCTTGTTTTATGAGAGTTCTTTTTATGAACGGATGTTAAATTTTGTAAAATGTTGTTACCTCAGCTATTGGCTGAGGCTCCCCAAAACCTTGTTACTGAACCCAAGTCTGGCTGGCTGCCCTAACCAAAAACCAACAACTCAGAAGTGAAATGTTGGTGACAATGGAAGTCAGCTTTCACTCAGGAATCCCGGTGACCTGAGGAGAGATGTCAGGCTAACATCTCTCCAGTAAACCTGTAGGAGAACGGCCAGACTAAAGACATCTCCCAGCCCAGGTTTACTGAAGGGTTTTTAAAGAGGGGGTTGAGGGAATGGAACGTGGGAAATGAAAAGCAGGAGCAGGGGCACGTGAGCTGTGGGGGCTCCGTGCAAGGAGCCAGGCGCAGGCCCTTGCTGTGATCTCAGGGGCAGAATCAGCACAGATGTACTGATGTCTCCTTGGTTTCTCAGAGTCTGGAGAGCACGTGTCTCGTGGCAAATTCGCAACCCCAGGCTGACTGGAAAACATCTTTACGTTCATGTAAATAATATTATCTTGCCCCACAACCAAGGTTCAAAATATCAAATGAACATGGGAAAAGAGGGAAATCAGAGAAATGCATGCCAAGGGAAATAAAAAAAAAACTGTCTTAAAACTTTGCCTGTGTGGGCCGAGCCCGTGGCGCACTCGGGAGAGTGCGGTGCTGGGAGCGCAGTAGCGCTCCCACCGTGGATTCAGATCCTATATAGGGATGACCGGTGCGCTCACTGGCTGAGCGTGGTGTGGCTGGTCTCAAAAAGGACAAAAAAAAAAAAAAAATTTGCCTGTGACCCACGCAATTTTAGGTCCCAACATGGCTTCAGTCCTACTCACTCCAACAATGCTTTTTCTGCATCGATTGAGAGGATCATGGTTTTTCTTCTATTAATATTGTGAATTACATTCATTTTCAAATGTTGAACCAACTTTATGTTCCCAGAATAGATCTCATTTATATATTTCTGGATTCAATTTGCTAATATTTGGGGGAAATTTTTGTCTATGTTCATGAGGACATTACTGTAGTTTTCTTGTGATGTCTTTTTCTGATTTTGGTATTATGGTAATGCTGGCTTCATAAAATTAGTTGAAGGTGTTTCCTTCTCTTTTGTTTTCTGGAAGAGATTGTGTAGAATTGGTATGATTTCCTTTTAAAATGTTTGGTAGAATTCACTAGTGAAAGCACTCTGGTCTGGGAGTTCTCTTTGTTAGAAGATTTTTAAACTGTGAATTCAATTTCTTTAATAGATATAGGACTATTTAACTTACTTAATCTTGTGTGAATTTTACTGCTTTGTGTCTTTTAAGGAATTGGTCCATTTCATCTATTTTGTTGGATTTGTATATGCACAGTTGCTCATGATATTCCCACGGTGATCTTTTAAAGTCCGTAGGTTCTGTAGTGATGTCTCCTCTTTCATTTCGTTGGTAATTTGTGTCTTTTCACACCCTTTCTTGGTCAGTTGGTTTGGAAGTTTATCAATTTTACTTTGTTTTTCAAAGAAGCAGCTATTGGTTTCATTGAATGTCTTTATTGTTTTCTTTGTTTCCAATCTCATTGACATCTGTTCTTACCTATATTATTTTTTCTCTTTTGCTGGATTTGAATTTAATTTTCTCTCCCTTTTTTAGTTTTTTAAGCTGGAAGCTTAGATTATTGAATTCATATATTCTTCTTTTATTTAATTTATTTTCACTCTTACATTTGTAATTTATTTCTTTCCATGTCCTTTGATTTAATTATTTGATTTTTCTCTAGCTTCTTAAGTTGGAAGCTTAAACCATTTTTACTCTATAATATAAACATTTAATGTAAGTTTTTCTCTAAGCATGACTTTAATGGCATTACACAAATTTTGATATATTGTGTGTTTTGTTTTGTTTTTTTAAAGTTGACCAGTAAGGGTATCTTAACCCTTGACTTGGTGTTGTCAGCACCGCACTCTCCCAAGTGAGCCACAGCCAGCCCATATTGTATGTATTTTTATGTCATTTAGTTCAATATTTTCTAATTTTCCTTGTCTTTAACTCATGGGTTATTTAGAAGCATGTTGTTTGATTTATAAATATTGGGGGATTTTCCACATATCTTTATGTTATTGGATTCAAATTTAGCTTTGTTGTTGTTGGAGAATATACTTTTTTATGATTTCTATTCTTTTAAATTTGTTAAAGATGATTTTATGGCCCCAAATACAGTCTGTCTTGATGGAAGCTTCATATGCAGTGGAAAAAAAGATTTACACTGTCATTGGACGAGGTGTTCTGTAGACATCAGCTACATCAAGTTGGTTGATAGCATTAAAGTCTTTTTTATCCTTGTCGATTTCCTATCTAGTCTCAACCTTAGAGACGAGTGTTGACATCTTCAAATATAGTTTTGGGTTTTTATATTTCTACTTTCAGTTCTTTGGTGGTTTGTTTATTCTGGAATAAAAATTTGGAATTCTATTGTAGGGTGCATACTCATTTAGGATATTATTATATTTTCTTCATGCATTAACTCTTTATTTTAACTGCCTTTTTATTCCTGGTAATTTTCCTAGTTCTGAAGTCTACTTTGGTACTAATATAGCCATTCCAGCTTGCTTTTGACTAATGTTTGCTTGGCATTTCTTGCCCCATCTTTTTACTTTTAGTCCATTTAAAGTGAATCTCTTTTTTGCAGTACATAGTTGGGCCTTGGTTTTTAAAAAAAAAAATTCAGTCTGATTATTTCCATCTTCTAATTTGTGTGTTCAGGCCATTTATATTAGGGAGATTACTGATATTATTGGATTTAAATCTACCATTTTATAAATTTTTCTTTTATGTTTTTGGTTCCCCTCTTTCATCTTTTCTGTTCTCTTTTTGATTATGGGACTATTTATTAGCATTCCATTTTAGATTTTATTTTATCTATAGCCTTTTGGGTGTATATTTTATTTTATTGTTTTTTTAATAGTTGCTCTAAGGATTATAATATACAAATACCACTTTAACAGTCAGACTTAAGATTAAGCCCTCCAGATGATATAATTTTGCTTTTAATAGTCATGAATAATTTTAAAAACTTAAGAGATAAAAATAGTCTATTATAATTTCCCAGATATTTACCAAGTCTATTGCTTTCCCTTGGTTCCTAAGGTTTTGCATTTTCATCTGGCATCATTTCTCTTCAACCTGAGGAACTCTTCTCAGCACTTCTTACACTGCAGGTCTGCTGGCGATGAGCTCTTTCAGTTATCCTCTTACCAGAAAACATCTATTTTTTGCCTCCATTTTGATTGATAGTTTTGCTGGGTATAGGATTCTGGCCAGACATTTTTTTTCTTTCAGCACTTTCTGTTGTCCACTCTCTTCTGGCTTTCATGGTTTCTGATGAGAAATCCACTGTCATTCAAATTATTGTCCACTTCAGGGCCGGCCCGGTGGCGCACTGGATAGTGCACCGCTTGGGAAGCGCGGCGGCGCTCCCGTCCGAGGGTTCGGATCCCACATACAGACCGGCTCCCGCTCACTGGCTGAGCGACGCCGCGGGGGACCACCGCAGCCTCCGACACCAAG
>NW_007727899.1:317289-327726 GCF_000696425.1 Galeopterus variegatus
GAGGCGTGGGAGCAACACCGAGGCTTGCGATCCCATTGCCGGTCCCCGGTCCGGTACGGGGGCAACACTGAGGGTTGCGATCCGTTGCCGGACACGGAAAAAAGACAAAAGACAAAAAAAAACCAAAAAAAAAAACAAATTATTGTCCACTTGTATGTAATGTATCATTTTTCTCTGGTTACATTTAGGACTATTTCCTTATCCTTGGTTTTAATTTTGATGTTTAATTATGATGTGTCTGGGCTTGGATATTAGAGATTTTCCTGTTTAGGATTTGCTCATCCTCTTGAACTTGTAAATTTATTTCTTTCACTAAATTTGGGAATTTTTCAGCAATTTCTCTTTAAATATTTTTTACAGCACATCTCTTTTTTCTCCATTTCGGGGACTCAGTTGACAGAAATGTTAGACCTTTTTATATAGACTTACAGGTCCCTGGGGCTCTGTTCATTTTTTCCTAATATTTTCTCTCTCAGATTTAATAATTCCTATTGAGCTATCTTTAACTTCACTGATTTTTCTCCCTGTCACCTTCATTCTGCTATTGAGCTCATCCAGTGAAATGTTTATTTCATATATGTCATTTCTCAGTTCTAAAATTCCCATTTGATTCTTTTTTTTTACATTGCTTATCTCTCTGCTGAGGCTTTTTATCTTTTTTCTTATTTTCATTTCAAGATTGTTTATGTTCACCTTGCAGAGTGTGGTTATCTTTGCTGTCTTAAAATTTGTATCTGACAATCCCACCATTTGTGTCATTTCAGAGTTAGCATCTGTGTATTGTCTTTTTCCTTGAGCATGAATTCCATATTCTGGTCCTTAGTTCTTTGTATATACAGTGATTCTGGATCTTGTGGTGGGAAGGATAAAGGCCCCAAACTTGTCCATCCACATCTTAATTCCCGGAGCCTGTGAACATGTTACTTTACTTGGTAGAAGGGACTGTGCAGATGAGATTAAGGGTACTGATCTCGAGATGGAGAGATGATCCTGGATTACCCAGGTGGGCTCAGTGTAATTATGAGAGTCCTTCAAAGTGGAGAACCTTTCCTGCCTGTGATCAGAGAAGGAGATGTGACAAGAGGAAAAGAGGCAGAGAGACACCACGGTGCCGACTTTAAATGGGGGAAGGAGGCATGAGCCTGGAACGTGGGAGCCTCTGAAGCCAGGCACACAAAAGCATGGAGCCTCCAGAAGGAACCGGCCCTGCTGATGACTTGATTGTAGCCCACTGAGACTCATTTCAGACTTCTCACCCACGAACTGTAAGAAAATATATTTGTGTTGTTCTGAGCCACTAAGTTTGTAGTGATTTGTCATAGCAGCAATAGGAAGCTAATTTCGACTGTAACACCATCTCGTGAGTGCATATTGTTTCTTGTTTGTTTCAGCAATGGCTCGCCCACACTAAGTTTGTAGTGATTTGTCATAGCAGCAATAGGAAGCTAATTTCGACTGTAACACCATATCGTGAGTGCATATTGTTTCTTGTTTGTTTCAGCAATGGCTCGCCCGGTGAGGCTCAGCTGGCAGGTCCTGTCTCCTTCTGTGAGCACAGGTTCCAGTTCCAGTTCAATTGTCAAAGCCTTTGTTGTGCCATGTGGGTCTGTCTCTCACATGCAGCCCTTGGGGTCTTGTCAGGGTCCAGCTCTCGGCCCTTTGCTCTGCTCCTCTGGTTTGTTCCACACAAACAGTTTGGGGGTGAGCCTCAAAACACAGAAGCTCACACAGAAGATGGGGTCCCCGTCTCCTGCTGTGTCCTCTGTGGGATTTTCCCTACACTCTCTGCCTCTCGCATCATGGCCACCATCACTGCCATGGTTCTGTGCGACAGGCTTACCATCAGGGCAGAGTGGTGAGAGAAAAGAGGGATTGCCCTTGCTTTGTGCAGCAGGGACCCTTCCCCGGGGTCCTCCGTGCAGAGGGCGGGGTCACACTATCACTGCTGCAGCGATACAGATGTGCTTGTCCCTCAACCCACCTCTCACTCACATCTGGTGGCAGATGAAACCACGCAGAGGTCAGCCCTAGCCACAGAGAGGGCCCAGGGCCAGGCCGATCTCTCCGAGCCTCTCCTGTGGCTTCTAAGAGCCACCCTGGCAGCAGGACAAGCGGTGGTGGTGGCAGAGGAAGCCCATGCTTTCTGATGCCGTGGCCTGCTGGGAGTGCCTGCCAGAACTCGGGTGTCCTCGGCTGTATTAACAAATTGCTGCAAACTGGGTGGTTAAACAACAGGAATTTACTCATATGGTTCTGGAGGCCAGAAGTCTGAAGTCAGCGTCAGTTGTCCAAAAGTAAGGGGTCTGGAGGCTCCAGAGGAAAGTGTATCCCACGGCCCCTCCTGTTTCGGGAGCACTTTTCCCTGTGAGTCTCTGTGTCTCTCTGTGCCCCAATTTCATTCTCAGACACCAGTCATATTAGATTCAGGGCCCATCTGCTCCAGCGTGACCTCATCTTAACTTTATCACATCTGCAAAGACCCTGTTTCCAAATAAGTCACATTCACAAGTTTGGGACAGTCATGAACTTTGAAGGACACTATCAACCCAGCATGATCTTCCTGCCCCATAACTGCATTTTACAGGAGAGAGAAAAAGCTCAGTTAGAACAGCTAAGGGCTGGTGCAGAAACTCCAGCCTCCCCGACCTCCAAACCTATGCTTTGAATGCTGCCATAGCCAAACTCAGCGCTGACTCTGCCAGGTGCTGTCCCAAGACCATGGAGTTCATGGACTCATTCATCCCTCAACAACCCTGCAAGGAGGACAGAGTCACTCTGTCTACAGATTGGGAAACTGAGGCACAGGGTGGTTGCATCCATCATACCCTAGGCAGGGCAGAGCCAGAACTGGCCCTCGCCATGGCCTCTCCCGGTGGGACCCTGGAGAAAGTGGGGGTTACACTGCCTGGTCTTCTCCAGCCAGAGGCTCCATGGTAGGCAGGAGCTGACGTTGGGCAGACTCGGGCCTGGTGTGGGGCCTGGCAGTGTAAGAAGCACCGTCCCACCATCAATGACACCCCAGGGCAGCGTTGGGTGCTGTGAGTCCTCTGGGCCCTGCGGAGTGTTTGGGGCCTTTGGTTTCAAACCTCAAAGCCGCCGGGAAGGCTGGGCTGGTGGCGGTCCTGTCAGCTTTGGGGCCGTAGTCACGGAGGCCTCAGTTCCCACTGTCCAGACTGAAAGAGGAAGCTGGCAGGCGGGCGCTGGATACCCAAGGATGCTGGTTCTCTCGGCGAAACCTGTGGCCACAGAGGATTTCCTTCAAGCCTTCCACACAGAAGAGGAAATGGAACCCAGCTAGAAACCCAAGGGCAAAGGAGCTCTAGTGACGGTTGCGTAAAAGGGAAGCTTGGCTGTGCTGACCATGGGCTGAGGGCCGCTCTGGGGCACTGCTGGGGCTGGACGCTCCCGCGGGTCACAGGTGCCCATGGGCAGCACGCTGGGTCTGGGGCAGGGGTCAGCCGCCCAGAGAACCAGGGGAGCCGCCAGCAGGTCAGGCCGAAGGGGTGAAGTTTAAAGGAAGAAGCTGTGAGTTCAGACAGTGCTAATAGCTTCATATTTTTACACAAGGTCCTTGGAAACCAGAGAGAGAGAGAGAGAGCTGTGGAAGTCGTCAGGCCCGGGGCAGCCATACCCTGGACCCTGGGCTCAGATCACGTTCTCAAAATGAGTTGAAGAGGTTCACGTCCAACCACAGTCAACACCAGGGGACCCATGGGCTGGCGCGATGCTGACAGTCTCCGTGTGTGGACACTCTTGGAGCCTAGTTAAACACGGTTAAGAAAACAACCAGGAGCTCCTCAGCTGCCCAGGCCCTGCCACTCTGCGGAAGAGGCAAAGGGCTCCCTGGATGGCTGGGGGGGGGGGCCTGACCCAGCGGCTGGCCCTGCCTCGGCTCACGGCACTGACCGCCTCCACTGCAAGGCCCCTTGGGGAGGCTCACAGCCTAGAAAAAGGCCTGAAGGGATGGACGCGGAGCCTTGGTCACCAGAACACACCGCAAACACTCCGAAAATCCAGTGTAGGCCAAGCGCCACTGGGCCCTCCAGGGAAGAGGCTCGCGTGGACGGCAGGAGCGAAACCCACAGTCCCGGAGGACAGGTGCCTGCGGGGCAAAGACATGCGGAATGGAGAGCTGAAAGGAAAGACAAAACAGAGGGCACCGGGACCCTCGGGACAGGGGAAAGCACAGCGGGGTCAGAGGAAAACAGGTTGAAACTCAGAGACAAAGAAGAGCTCGAAAATTAAAAGCACCTTGAGCAAGGCCTGGAAGTCCAGTGGCAGGGCTGGGCGTTAGCGTGGAAGAGTCTCTCCAGGAGTAAAGGGCAAGACGGTGGAAAGTCAGAGGAAACCCCAGGCCCCAAAAGGCTGTGCCTCGGAGTCCGGAGAGCTCACAGGGGAGGAAGTGGTCGGGAAGTGGCCCCGAGGCTTCCCAGAACCGAGGGCTTGGGGGGGGGGGGTCCTGACCCAGCGGCTGGCCCTGCCTCGGCTCACGGCACTGACCGCCTCCACTGCAAGGCCCCTTGGGGAGGCTCACAGCCTAGAAAAAGGCCTGAAGGGATGGACGCGGAGCCTTGGTCACCAGAACACACCGCAAACACTCCGAAAATCCAGTGTAGGCCAAGCGCCACTGGGCCCTCCAGGGAAGAGGCTCGCGTGGACGGCAGGAGCGAAACCCACAGTCCCGGAGGACAGGTGCCTGCGGGGCAAAGACATGCGGAATGGAGAGCTGAAAGGAAAGACAAAACAGAGGGCACCGGGACCCTCGGGACAGGGGAAAGCACAGCGGGGTCAGAGGAAAACAGGTTGAAACTCAGAGACAAAGAAGAGCTCGAAAATTAAAAGCACCTTGAGCAAGGCCTGGAAGTCCAGTGGCAGGGCTGGGCGTTAGCGTGGAAGAGTCTCTCCAGGAGTAAAGGGCAAGGCGGTGGAAAGTCAGAGGAAACCCCAGGCCCCAAAAGGCTGTGCCTCGGAGTCCGGAGAGCTCACAGGGGAGGAAGTGGTCGGGAAGTGGCCCCGAGGCTTCCCAGAACCGAGGGCTCGAGTTTCCGGAGGGGAGGTTCCCACTGGGATCACCGTGAAATCCCACCCCTCAGGGACAAGGAGCAGATCCTCAATGCTGCCAGAGAGAAAGAGCAGGTTTCATGAGAAGGATCAGGGATCGGAAGACTGGCCATGAGTAGGTGAAGGCCCACTCAGTGCCCGGAGTCCACACACCCAGACCCTCCGTCGGGGGTGGAGTAAGGGCGTTTCAGACATGTGGGGTCTAAGCTTTACTTCCTCTGCGTTGTTTCTCAGGAAGCCCCTGCAGGGTTCCTCCACCAGAACTGGGCACAGGAGAGGCAGGTGTGGGGCCTGGAGCCGGAGGCCCTGCCAGGAGGAGGTGGGAGCGATGGGAGCCGCCGGCCGGGCTGCGGGACAGGCTGGAGTGGACAGGGTGCCTGGGGAGACAGGGCTTAGTCAGCTCGGAGACTGGCGGGGTCAGCCGGTGACAGCGTAGTAGCTAAATGCACCGAAAACGAAGTCAACAGGACGTTTGTTACGTGGAGGCAAACGGCGGGGGTGGGAAGGGTCTGCGCACACCGAGCATGGCAAGCTCTGATGTGGACCTAAGCACATGGGGACACAGCCAGCCCAGGCGGCGGGCGGGACCGTGTGTGTCGTGCGCACGGGGCAGACGTGCACTCGGCCCAAAGGCGAGGTCTGCACCGGGGGAACCCAGCACCCCCTGCTGTGTAAGCGTGTGGCATCGAGAAGAGCTCGTGGCAGTCACGCTCAGCAGCGGGGATGGCGTGGCGGGGACGGTGGTCAGGAGACAGCCGCTATTTTTGTTGGAGGCTTTGGGGCACCCCATGGCTCTTTAAATCTTGCACGTTTCACTTACTCTTCTGGTCCCATTAAGTTCATTTTGTCAGACACTGCAACTGCTGTCGCAGACGTATCTCGGTGCCCTGCTGCCTGCTGTCCCCCCCGTCCTTTCGTTTTCTGCTTCTCTCTCTGTCAGTGTGACTCTTGTGGGCAGTACGTTGAGGGTCTGTTCTCCCCACGCCAAGCGTCCCCTTCCACGGGCCACCGACCTACTCACGCCTCGTCACGGCTCTCGGGACTGCGTCCTGCCGTCTGCTGTCTCCGTCTGCTGCGCTGTCCTGGCCGCTGCTGCCTTCCTCTGACGTTCCGTCCGGTGCGCCGCGCTGTCTCGTGTGAGCTGAGAAGGTGCCCGTCCCGCTCTGGCTATCACGGAGACCGCCTGAAGTGTCCTGCCGTCTGCTGTCTCCGTCTGCTGCGCTGTCCTGGCCGCTGCTGCCTTCCTCTGACGCTCCGTCCGGTGCGCCGCGCTGTCTCGTGTGAGCTGAGAAGGTGCCCGTCCCGCTCTGGCTATCACGGAGACCGCCTGAAGTGAGACCTTTTCAAGTCGACTTGCGCTTTGGCTTCTTAGGCTTGTCACTGTTGACATCCCCCAACAAGACGTGTCTGCGCCCACGTCGGCACGCTGGTTTTGCCTAGAAGTCTAGTCCTGGATGCTGCAGATTTTTGTGAGGACCCCTCTCGAGTGGGTCGGGACGCTCGCTCGGCACGTCTCGCACTGATGGCCTGGTCTCTCTTCCCGTGTGTGTCCTCCGAGTGGTTCACTGCGTCTTGGCATGAAACCTCCTGGGTCTCCCTGCAGGCTGGAGTGTGCTATGCCTTTACGTTTGGATAATTTGGCTGATCATGGACTTAAGGTGCAAACCTCCCCCCACTGTCTGCTGCACCCCTGTTGCTGCTGAGAAGTCCGAGGTGGCCTGAGTCCCTGCTGTCCCCTGTGCACTTGCTCTCTCAGAGCATTTGGGAGTTTTTTCCTTTGGCCTGGGTGTTCTCATTTCACTGCGATGCGTCTTTTGTCTTATTTCTCCTGCTTGGTTCTCTGTGAGCTCTTTCCCTCTGAGGTCTTTCAGCCTCAGTTCTGGAAGTTTCATTTCTGTTGCTGCATGTCATCTCCTCTGCACATCCTTTTTATCTTCTGGCACTGCCACGTCTCTCCTCCCACCTCGTGGTTTTTCTCTTAGGTCTCTCTGGTCGCCCCGTCCAGCAGGAGTGAGAGGTCCCAGCTTGCTGCTTGGTCTCCAGCCTTATCCCACACTCCAGACCCCCTTGTGTTGCTTTAACAGTAACATTTTCATGCGTGATATTTCCATTGATTTGTTTGTATCATTTGTCATTCTTATTTCACTTTGCTAATATCTTTCCTTATCCCCTTAAATATATTTATTTAAAATTGTGCTAGCCCTAGTTTGCTGGTCGGTTCTGTTGCGGCTCCGGTGCGTGTCCCTGCAGGTGTCAGATCAGCTGCTGTGACTGGCCTGTGTCCTGGGTTGGCCCTGGTCTGTCTGGAGGCTCGGAAGGAAGGGGACAGCCGGGGCAGGTTTGCCTCTGTGGTGAGGGATTCCGCAGGGGAAGGCGCTGGGGGGTCATCCCCCAGCCTGGGGTTTGGCATGAGAAGAGGAGGAGGGGGTGAGTGCCTGAGGTGGTGGCTCGGCCATCGACAGCTTCCCCCACCTCCGGTCTTGCCCCCTGGACCCCAGCCCCAGGCCCCTGCTGTCTCCCACCAGGCAGAGACGTCCCTCAGGATCCCTTGACCACCAGGGAAGGGGCAGGAGCAGCACACTGAAATGATTCCTTCTGCGTCCTCTGACTGCTGCCGGGGCTGCAGCCTCCAAACTCCTCCATGCCCCAACCCCAGATGGCCTCAGGGTCCCCACGGCCTTTCTTGGGACCTTGCATCAGATCCCCTGTGTCCATACTTAATTGAAAAAACGAAGCTGGTGCTGAAAGAAGATAAAAGCAGTCCAGGGAGGCACGGGCTCTGCTGGTGGGATTCAGTCTGTGGAGCACAGGCTGCAGCTGGGTCTTCAGATTAAGGTCATAAAAATCCTCTGGGGGCGGAGGGATGGGGGTGGCAGGTCACAAACAGGAAGATTTGCTGACTCACTGGCCCAGATGAGGGGACTTTCACCAGTTCTCTGAAACGGACGTGCCCCAACTCTGGGGCTGGACCGGGCGGCGGTCCTGACTCCAGCTGGCACCAGCCGTGGGGCTGCCTGGTCCCACTCTGCCCCGTGCTGCGTGGCACCCACAGGGCCTCACAGAAACAGCTGTGGGACAGCCTCGCATGCCTGGGAGTCCCGAGCTACTCAGCAGACAGTTCTGGAGTGGCTTCTGGAAAAGCCACCACAAGTTCCCGAGACGTTCCTGGAACCAAAAGTGTCCAGCACTTGAAATGGAACAGGTGGGGAGACTTTCTCCACCTTCAGGCTGTTGCTGTTCTACAGAAAGACCCAGAAATGCACCTTCCCAGTTGGGGCTTCACACAACAGAAAGTCGCCGGCAGCCTCTCAAGCCCACGGATTGGCCATTGTGGCCAAGGTCTGTCGAGGGATGTCGTGTGACCTTTGGAAGAGGACTGAGCAGTTTGGGACGGGGCCACAAGACCCTAAATGGTCCTTGGTGCGTGGATTAGGAGGCCATGGATCCCCTGGAAACTGAGACCAGGAAGAGTAGACATAAAACCCCAGAGAACTTGAGACCAAAACTCGGGGTTGTCCAGGTGCAGAAAAGGCAACACAGCACAAGTGGCCCGGGAGGGCAGGGCAGGGCAGAGCAGAGCCATCAGGGCGGGAGGGGACCTGGACACAGAGCCCTGGGCGCTGGGACGAGGGCTTGTCCTTTTGGCCAGGCCCCTCATGCCATCCACTCTGGACTTGGCTCCCTTGGGCTCAGTGACAGCATGGGGGCTGGCAGGGTTGGCAGAGTAGGGGATGGCAGGCTGGGGGGACATCCCACAAGCTCTTCTGTCTGACTTTTGAGGTGATGGGGGTGGATGATGAAGCCCTGCAGGCTGGAATCCCAGGGCAAGCTCCCGGGCATAGCTGGGGTCTGTGTTTTGGGGGGATCCTCCCCGGCACCCACCCGGCTCTCCTGGAGGGCTCTCTGACGTCCCGAGCCTGTGCCTGGCCATACCCAGGGCTCTCCGAGGAGCAGGCTGTGGAATCCACTAGGCTTCTCCACCCGGCCCGGTGTATCCTTCTGCTTCTCAGCCTTTCTGCTCAGAGAAATCCACATTCGATCACCACTGGTTGTGACTGCTGGGTCTGGGGCTCTCCGAGGAGCAGGCTGTGGAATCCACTAGGCTTCTCCACCCGGCCCGGTGTATCCTGCTGCTTCTCAGCCTTTCTGCTCAGAGAAATCCACATTCGATCACCACTGGTTGTGACTGCTGGGTCTATTGTTCCAAAACTCCTTTGAAGTGGCTTTTCTTTCAGGGGTTCAACAGATATAAATAAATGTGTAAGTAAAGGTTTCACCAGGGAGGGGCATTGCTGGCACTGGGCTGGCCTGTGAGTGGACATGGCCTGGCTCCCCGGCCCCCCAGGCCCGCCTCACTCTCCCCCATGTACCCCCACCCCACCTCTCGACCGGCCCACACACCCTGCAAGCTCAGAAAGGCGGGTGATCCCCGACAATACATAGGGGCTTCCCAGGCCCACCTACAGTAGGGTCCCTCAGCCTGGGCCAGCCTGGCCATCATCCCGCCATACCAGGGAGGTTGTACCGTTTTGCTGTCCAGCAGCCTGCGTGCTGAGTCAGAGCGCATGGCTTCGCAGCCCCTGGCCACCCCCCCAGAGGGTGGTTCAGGTGTTTGGGGCCAGGCCAGCCCTCTCTGTGGCTTTTAGACCCCCAGGACTGTCCTCCATTAACCCCCTGGCCGTCCACCCTTGGCCCCTGACTGTCCACTGCTAGCCCCGACTGACTGTCCACCTTTAGCCCCTGATCTTCCACCCTTGGTGCTCAGGGGTGGTCACTTGGCCCCTGGTCTGCCCTGGTCTCTGCCAGCTTGGACTTGTGTGTCCCAGGCCCTGCCCTTAAGGAGCTTGAGGTCACTCGGGGGCCCTGGCAGGCAAGTTCAGCAGGGGAGAGGGGCCCAGCCCTGCACCTGGAGGCAGGACTCCGTGGAGGGAGCCCGTGCGTGTGGGCCATGCCTCAGCCCCATGTGTGGGAAGTCAAATCTCGTTCACTCATTTACTTTTTAAACCTGCAGAACACTGGGAAACACAGCATGATTTAGTGAGTTAGGGAAGAGCTCGCGCCTGTGAGGACCTTCTGTGGCCACCGTGGGTGGTGCCGGATTCCCGGGGAGCAGGTGGATGACCCTCAGGGAGCCTCAGTGGAGGTGGGACCCTCAGTTGTTTTATCGCAGACTCCCCTCACACGTGGGGATGCCAGCGCCAGTTGGTGCTTGGGTTGGCCACCCCCGGCCTCCCTGTTGCTTCCTCTCAGGTGGTCATGATGTTCTGTCAGAGGCTCCCATTCTGAGGCAGCTGGGAAAAAGTGGATCTTCCCGAGCTCTCCTGGGTGCAGAGCCGCCACGTGCAGAGGAAAGGCCCAGAAGCTTGTCCAAGTACC
>NW_007727899.1:328207-336903 GCF_000696425.1 Galeopterus variegatus
GCTCTCCTGGGTGCAGAGCCGCCACGTGCAGAGGAAAGGCCCAGAAGCTTGTCCAAGTACCTCCTGACGTGGAAGACTGTCGACGCTGAGGCTGCTGGGTCAGCCAGTCCAGGAGAGCAGAGCCCAGCATTTCAGGGATTCGTGGGGTGCAGCCCCCCAGCTACCATGACCCCCGGCAGGGTGGCCTGGTTCTTCCAGACAGAGATCCAGTGTGTCCTGCAACATCGGCATTTGCTTATTGATTGTCTGTGACTGGACTTTTCACAGATAAGCTTCACACAAAGAGGTGTTTGCGTTCAGAAAGTAGATCCCGGCTTTTGAAAATTAAGCGTTGTTCTCTAAAAAAGTAATTTCGGCACTTCTGATACTAAATCGTGTGTTTAGCATGGAAGCTTGTGTTCTTTTTTTTTTTTTCCTTTTTGTCTTTTTTTACTGACCGGTAACGGGATCGCAACCCTTGGTGTTGCACCCGCACCGCGCTCAGCCAGTGAGCGGGAACCGGTCTCCACATGGGATCCGAACCCTCGGCGGGAGCGCCACTGCACTCCCAAGCGGCACACTCTCCAGTGCACCACCGGGCCGGCCCAAAGCTTGTGTTCTAATGATACTAACGACAGGTGTTGATCCTGCACTTGCTCTGTGGCACGGTGCTTGGTGCCTCAGCTCAGATTGTCCTTGAGGCGGTCACTGCTGCCTGCCCATTTTTCAGATGAGGAAACCAAGGCTCAGAGAGGGTAATGAACTTGCCCAAGGTCACACACCTGTAAAGGGAGCACTCAGTTGAAGCTTTCTGGCTAAAGTTTAAGTGCTATGTGATGAGGGTGTTGAATGCCACCAGTGTTTGGGAAAGGGTGGTGTTCCAGAGGGGAGGACAGCACGTGTCTGACGGGCCTCTGTGCTCATGTTCCCTGTCCAGTTCTGGGCTCACTCCTGCCAGCCACGCGGAGGCTGGGAGGGCTTCGGGGGCTGCTGTGCAGTTCGCCCACCTGGAAAAGAAAGACCCGTGTGTTTAGCATGGAAGCTTGTGTTCTTTTTTTTTTTTTTTCCTTTTTGTCTTTTTTTACTGACCGGTAACGGGATCGCAACCCTTGGTGTTGCACCCGCACCGCGCTCAGCCAGTGAGCGGGAACCGGTCTCCACATGGGATCCGGATCCGAACCCTCAGCGGGAGCGCCCCCACGCTCCCAAGCGGCACACTCTCCAGTGCACCACCAGGCCAGCCCAAAGCTTGTGTTCTAATGATACTAACGACAGGTGTTGATCCTGCACTTGCTCTGTGGCACGGTGCTTGGTGCCTCAGCTCGGATTGTCCTTGAGGCGGTCACTGCTGCCTGCCCATTTTTCAGATGAGGAAACCGAGGCCCAGAGAGGGTAATGAACTTGCCCAAGGTCACACAGCTGTAAAGGGAGCACTCAGTTGAAGCTTTCTGGCTAAAGTTTAAGTGCTATGTGATGAGGGTGTTGAATGCCACCAGTGTTTGGGAAAGGGTGGTTTTCCAGAGGGGAGGACAGCACGTGTCTGACGGGCCTCTGTGCTCATGTTCCCTGTCCAGTTCTGGGCTC
Organism: Galeopterus variegatus; assembly: GCF_000696425.1. Classification (NCBI taxonomy): domain Eukaryota; kingdom Metazoa; phylum Chordata; class Mammalia; order Dermoptera; family Cynocephalidae; genus Galeopterus; species Galeopterus variegatus. The sequence continues at coordinate 329,771 of NW_007727899.1, forward strand.
ACTCCTGCCAGCCATGCGGAGGCTGGGAGGGCTTCGGGGGCTGCTGTGCAGTTCGCCCACCTGGAAAAGAAAGACCCAAGGTGGGCTCCTTCCTGGGTTGTGCTCCGTGAGCCAGAGAAGTGTGGGGCACTGGCCTGACAGCAGCGCAGGGTGGCCACCGGCTCTCCCGGGGCCAGGCCACCCCTGCCCCCGCCTCTGTGGCCATCCACAGTCAACCGCCTGCCTCTTTCAAGAACTGCTTCAAGTGCTGTGGCTGCTTCGTGGAAGCAACTGAAGGCCGAGTGTGCTGTTTGTGGGATCTATAAACAGCTCCCCAGGCAGGAACGCGCTTCGCACGCACGCAAACCCCATGGCGCGGCCCGGCCCGAGTGATCCGGCTCCAGCAGGCCCCGCCAGCGGCCCCACGCCTGCCCGGTGCCCGCTCGCTCGCGTGACTGGCTCCGTGCTGTTGCCCTGTCACCGCGGCAACGGCTCTCAGGGGAGCGGAACGCTCCCAACTTCCCTTTATTCCAGGGAGCAGCCATGAGAGGGCTGCTTAGGGCTGTTCCTCTCTCCGTCCTTTTTTTTCCTTCTGGCCTGACCTTGACAAAAATAATCTTTGAAGTACTTGCCGGCTGTTTTTTTCTGCCACGGGACTGGAAGAGATCAAGATATTTAAGTAGTTTGCCAGAGGAAGTCCCAGCTTTCTCAAACCATTTGCCTTGCTCCCTGCAGGGGGCCGCGGGTGGGTAGTGCCTGGCGGGGACCCTGCCCGCGTGGGCGCCGTTGTTCTCCCTCAAGTGGCAGGTGCAGCATTTCGTGACTTGCAGTAATTGAACATAGATGTGATTTTTTTTCCCTTAAAATGTAGCCTTAACCTTAGAGCCAAATTATTTTTTCCGCTTGGAAAAGTGATCTCATTTTCCATGTACCATCTTTAAAAAAACCCCAAACTCTTGTAGGATTAAAAAGAGAGTAGGAGAAAACAAACAAACGTTTGTGATGCATATTTGAAAGATGGTCCCACATGTGTAAAAGTATTTGGCGTGACGATTCTGGACCAGAAAGTCAGTCTGATATTGAATCCATATGACTCGGCAAACAGCATTTTATGGCATGTGTTTTTTTTGTTTTTTTTTTTTAATTTCTGCCTTGTGAGTTAAAATTAAGGTTGTTTTGGGTTGTGACTAATCTCATAAAATCTTTTCTAAGAAGACATTTTATACAGTCAAGACTTGAACATTTCTTTCGTCTCTGAGCTATTCTTAGCAGGACACATTCTCATGCAGCAGCTGTGGCACTGGGAAAAGCTGTGGCTGGGAGCTGCAGGCACAGCCGCCGGGAGGTCAGCATGCAGCAGCTGTGGCACTGGGAAAAGCTGTGGCTGGGAGCTGCAGGCACAGCCGCCGGGAAGGGCGCGGTGGCGAGGACCAGCGGCTGTAGCCCTTCAGCGCGCCCTTGGGATGGAAGCGAGACCCCTCACTGCCACCGCTGCCCGGCGTGTGTGGGCGATTGGAGCCTGACTGCAGCTCCTTGGAGCTTTACCTGCACCACACTGCCCGATTGCCTTGAGTTCTCGTATGATGATTTGCTGTGGCTGGACGGAGCGGCAGTCTCTGCAGCGTTGATGCCTCATTTTCTAACAGCCCCTTGGTGTGTACCCCAGCATCACCCTCCATCTGCCTAAATCCCAGGGGAGAGAGGCTGCTGAGGCCTGAAGGGACTGCTAACTTTTGCCAGCCTGTAGGGCACTGGGGTTTGGGTCTCCCTGTTCTGGGACAGGGCCGCCAGCTCCTGACTTAGTTGTGAGCTGCCATGGGGGTTGTGGTCCTGCCCATCATGTGCTGTGTGTGCCAGGTGCTGGGCTGGATTTCCCGGCTGTGCTGCCACGACATGGGAAGTGGGTGGAATTAGCCTGTTCTCCCTGCCTTGGCCCCCAAGCCCCTGACCCTCCATTGGTGCCGGCCCAGGGCCTCACCTGCCCCAGCCACGCCCAGATCCTGCTGAGCACGGGGCACATAGGGATACAAGCATACTTTCAAACTCCTGGATATCCCACGCCTGGATCAGATCAGGCAGGGTAAGAACTCAGGGATTTCCGAGGTGAGGCACTTGAAGCCAGCACACATGGCAGTGGCTAGGAAGTGCTGGCCGAGAGCTGGGCACCGTCTTTCCTTCTCAGAAGACTGCCGGGTCTGCGAGGCAGCAGAGTGCACAGAATAAGCTCTGAATCTTCCATCCAGGGCGGGGATTTCAGGCAAGAGCAAAGTGTCCTTAAAATGAATTTTTATCTTTATCTTAGAGACCCTCCTTCTTGGAGATGGCCTGTCTTACCTGCACACCCAGTCCATAGCAGCATCATTCACCAAGCCAATGCAAGGGAGCATCCCAAATGTGCGCTATCACATGAACGGATAGGCAAAGTGTGGGGTCCGTGCACCATGGAACACCATTCAGCCTTACAAAGGAAGGAATAACAAAAGCAAAATAGACGAACGGGTCTACATCAGACTAAAAAGCTTCTGCACAGCAGAGGGCACAACCGTGAAGAGACAACCTGCAGAATGGGAGAAAGTCTTTGCAAACCACCCATCTGATGATGGGTGAATATTCAGAATCTATGAGCAACTCAACTCAATAGCAAGGAAACAAACAACCTGACAGAAAAATGGGCAAAGGACCTGAACAGACATTTCTCAAAAGGACACATACAAATGGCCAACACGTACATGAAAAAGTGCTCCACATCAGTCATCATCAGGGAAGTGCAAACCGAAACCACACTGAGAGAACACCTCGCCCCTGTTAGACTGGCTGCTGCCGAAAAGATGTGAGAGAGGTGCAGGGAGGACTTGTGCACTGCTGCTGGAAACGGAAATTAGTGCAGACGTGGAAAGCAGTACGGCGTTCCTCAGAAAGTTCAGACTGGAACTACCATATGATCCAGCAATCTCACTTCTGGGTATATATCAAAGGAAATGAAATGAGAATCTCAAAGAGATATCTTACTGCAGCATTATTCACAACAGCCAAAGTGTGGAAACAACCTGTGCGCACCAGCAGACGACCAGATCAAATGTGGTGCGCGTGCATAGTGGAAAGCTACTCGGCCGTAAAAAAGGGACTCCTGTCACCTGTGGCAACATGGATGGGTCTGGAAGACACTTTGCTGAGGGAACTAAGACAGACACAGAAGGACGTGCTGCACGCCCTCACCTGTACGTGGGATCTACAGCCAGAGTCAGAAGTGGAGGGCAGAATGGTGGTCACCGGGGGACGGAGGAGGGGGAGAGGGACAAAAAAACAAGGAAGGAAGGAAATCCTGCCACCTGCCACAACATGGATGAACCTTGAGGACATTATGCCAAGTGAAATAAGCTGGACACAATAGGACAAGTGCTGCGTGGTCCCACTCATGTGAGGTTCCTAGAGAAGGCCAGTCACAGAGACAGAAAGTCGAATTGTGGGTGCTGGGGGCGGGGGCGGGGGAGGCAGTGGGGGGTTAAGGTTTAATGGGGACAGTTTCAGTTTGGGCTTGTGAATAGAGTTCTGGAGATGGATGGCTTTCATACCACCAAATTATACAATATAAAATGGTTAAAATGGGGAATTTTATATCATGTATCACAATTTTATAAACTCTTTTAAAAGTCAAAAATAAACTATCATTTTGTAATACGAGGGACACAGACTTTGGGCCTCAGAGTGTCCCACAAGTGCTAAAACTAAAGGCACTTTAGAAAAATCCTCCAAGGGCCAGCCCGGTGGCGCACTGCTACAGTGCGCCACTTGGGAAGCGCGGCAGAGCTCCCGCCAAGGGTTCGGATCCCACATACAGACCGGCCGCTCACTGGCTGGCTCACTGGCTGGGTGAGGAGCAGGCGCAACACTGAGGGTTGCGATCCGTTGCCGGTCACGACAAAAAGACAAAAGAAAAAAAGAAAAATCCTCCAAGAAAAATTTCTCCAAGATGTGGAGGTTGGGTGAGAAGGTCTTATATTTTTAGGTAAAGCATCCCTGAAGCGGCGGGGGAGGTGGTGAGAGATTATTATGCGCACTCGCCGATCTGCCTGTGCTGTTCCTCTTCGGGGCCTTCGAAGAGAGGAATCCGTTTGGGAAAGACCGTGGTGAGGTTTTCACACCCTCCGTGCAGATCTGTCTCAGGTCCTCGTGATTAATCCAGCCACTGGGAGGAAAAGAGCCATTTCCTTTCTGTGGATCGTCATGTGAGGCGAATTAGGTCTTTTGTTCAATGACCTAAACAAACAAATCCCAAATGTTCCAAGTTGTTTTCCCACAAGAAATACTGTACATCCAAGAATAGCCCTCGGGGGAGATCCAGGCGTGTCCACAACCTCGCGGTCAGCCTCGGGTGAGGTCCTGGCAGACACACTGGGCTTCCCGTTCTCCACTCAGAGATGTGTGTGTGGCACCGCGCTCTTCCTGGAAGCGCACAGGAGCTCGGGATGCACATGGCACGGCCGGGCCGGTCCTCAACACGTCCTGATGGGCACAGATGTTGCACGGGTCAATGCCCATTCTCTAAACTTGCTGGAGCTCAGGGCTGAGTGAGTGGTGAGGGGCTTTGCCGTTAGATGGGGCCATTTCCAGACCATTTAGAGAATCGGCCTCACTTGTCATCCACGAGACCAGCCAAGGGTGTTGTCCACTGCTTTAGGACACTGGTCCCTCCCCTCAACCAAGCTGGAGGTGCTTCGTGAGACTTGGGTTTCTTGCTCAGACGACTCAAAACAAAATTAAAATCCCATTGCGATGTCATCACTGTGTTTGCACGTCTGTGTCATAGAAGTTATCCAAAAGGCAAGGCAGAAAGGTCATGTGGGAGGGAGCAAAGCTACTCCAGGGTCACCTGGGGAGGTCGAGTGTAGCATCTGACCTGCAGTCTTACCGCAGCGCCTGCAGACAGCTGGCTTCTCCTGGGCTCTTCAGATCGGTTTTAACATCTGACTGCTTCCCTCATCAGCTGGTGAGTCGAATTAGACCTTTGAAAGAAACAAGTGTTTCTTTCATATTTTCCTGAGTGCTGTGACTTTTCCTTTTTGAATTATATTTTAATGGCTGAAAACATATGGCTTCGCGACGGGGCAGGTTGTATGTTGGAGGCTGCAAGCCTGCATCCTTGTGTGTGTGGTTGTCCCTCCTGACTTGGGCATGGTGTAGTGTCATCTTCAGGAGGAATTCACACCTCAGGTTTGAGCTGGACCCTGGTCAGATCTACATTTCCCACAACCGGTAAGAAAAACACACATGTCTGAACACAAAAGTGGCATTCTACGTCCACCTGAGGAGGCAGAAAATCTGCAACAAACTTAACTGGAAAAAAAAAAAAAAGTAGGGAGAAAACGAAAAAGACAAGCCGTTGCCTGGCAGAAGCACTTTGCAGCTGGGCCAGTTCTGCAGGGCTGGCGGCTCAGGACCGGTGCGGGGCCCTGCCAGCCCCACTGTTCTGCCAGCCAGTTCCTTCACATGAGGCCTCTTGTCTGCATTTTGTGTGGGAACGTGAAGGGACGCAGGCCAGGGTGTCCCCCGTATCGGGAAGTAGAGCATTCCTGAGCCCCGGCCTCTGGCCAGATTGTCCCATGTGGGTGTCTAGAGATGTTTTTAAGTAAGCATGCTGTTACTCGCAACCAAATCGTCATGTGCTGGTGAGGAAATGTGGGGAGTCGCTCAAAAAGGAGGGGAGCAGGTATCTGGTCCACTGTTTTTACAAGCAAATTGTAGGGAAACTTTAAGAAATGGAAAACACGGGAACTACTTAAGCCATTCCAGAGCACAGGAAAGGATGGAAAGCTAGTGAGGAAGTTCCGTGAGGCTGGGAAGACTCTGGTAGACAGATCTGATACAGACAGCCCGAAGGAGAAACTAGGCGAAACGATCCTAAACAAAATAAGAGCAAACTGACTCCATCTGTGTCATGAGAGAATCGGCCGCAGTAGCCGCAGGTAGGCCAGGAATAAGGTGATTCTCCAGCGTCAGGAAATGGCCGTCCAATAGACAGATCTGATACAGACAGCCCGAAGGAGAAACTCGGCGAAACGATCCTAAACAAAATAAGAGCAAACTGACTCCATCTGTGTCATGAGAGAATCGGCCACAGTAGCCGCAGGTAGGCCAGGAATAAGGTGATTCTCCAGCGTCAGGAAATGGCCGTCCAATTAACTTACCAACCCACTGTCCTGAAGGAGGAAAAAAGCATCTCGTGGAACATTATCCAGTTCTGGTTAACCAGACCAGCAAAAAGCCATAATAACAAAATCTCTGAATGCAGCACCATTTATTGAAAACCCCTCTTTTGTCCCAGTGATCTGGATGACACCTTTTCATGTACCAAATTTCCATTTGTACGTGGATCTATTTCTGGACTTCCTATTCTAGTCCATTGATTTATGTTTATTTATGCACCAGTACAAAGCTTTTAATTATAGAGGCTTGATTGTATGCTCTGATATTGAATAAGACAATCCCCTTTTCTAGGTTTTTTTGGGTTTTTTTTTTTTTTTTGCTGTTTTTGTAGCTACAATTGCATATTTATTTCCATATTTAGTGTAAACTTTATAGCTGCATAAAAAGTGTGATGCTGTATTTATTAGTATTATAATATTCTGATAAATTTGCTCAGGAAAAGTGGGCATCTTTATGATGCCGAGTCATCTTGTCCAAGATAAAGGGGTGTGTTTCCGTGTGGGTTCTTAGCGTTATTTGTAAGTGCTTTAGCTTCTTTGATGTTTTTGTAAGTGGGGGTTTACCTACCATTATGTATTCTAATTTGCTCATTTTTCTAGTATATAAAGGTTGTTGGTAACTACGTTAATTTCTTACTGAAGTTTTGAGTTATTTTATCATTGATTCTCCAGGGTTTCCCTGATATACTGTGATGTGATCTACAAACAGATAGTGTCCGTGCATTTTGTGCATGATTTGTAGTATTGGTTGTTTTAACTGTGTGATCCTAGTGTTCCAGTCATGATCACTCTGAGGTTTGTCCATCCATTCTCCAACTGATGTGTGTCTGGGTTACTTCTAGCTTTTTTTTCTTTTTAAAGATGACCGGGGGGCCGGCCCGGTGGCGCACTGGATAGTGCGCCGCTTGGGAAGCGGCGGCGCTCCCGCCCGAGGGTTCGGATCCCACATAC
>NW_007727899.1:337649-339532 GCF_000696425.1 Galeopterus variegatus
TGTGGTTTTAATGTGCATGTCCCCTGTGACTAATGATGGTTAGTGCATTTTCATGTGCACACTGGACATCGCTCTATTTCCTTTTGTAACGTGTCTGTTCAAATGTTTTGCTTATTTTTAACAATTGAGTTTGGCCCATTTAAACAAATTGGGTTGTTTATCTCTTTATTGTTGATTTGTAGAAGTTCTTCATATATTTTGGATAAAGTACTTTGTCAATGTGCTGTGAATACTTTTTCTTAGTCTGTCACTTGTCTTTTCCTTTTCTCCTGGTGTCTTTTAATAAAACACAATTTATCAGGTTTTTTCTTTAAGGTTTAGTGTTTTTGTATGCTATCCAAATATGCCCACTCCAAACTCATGAAGATATGTTCCTATGTTTTCTTGTAGAAGTTTTGCAGCTCTGGGTTTTACGTTGAGGTCTGCTATATATCCCGAATTAATGTGTGTGTGGAATGAGACAGGGGTCTGGGTTCGTTTTTTCCATACAGGGAACCAGCTGTCCCAGCCACACTTAACACTTTTCTTTCTCCATTGGATTAACCTAGTACTCTGACTGAAGGTCAGTCTGTCTGTCCTTACACCAACACCACACTGTCGCAGTTGCTATAGCTTTATAGTAAATCATGAAATTAGTATAAGTTCTATCATTTTGTTCTTCTTTAATGAGATTTCCTTAGCAAGGCTAGTCCTTTGCATCTCCATATAAATTTTTATTTTTTGTTATCTTTTAAAATAATGAATTAATTAAATTAATTAATTAATGTTTTTTGGTGGCTGGCCTTTATGGGGATCCAAACCCTTGACCTTGGTGTTATAAAACCATGCTCTCACCAACTGAGCTAACTGGCCAGCCCTCCATATAAATTTTTAGAATCAGCTTGTCTTATTCTACAAAAAGAAAAAAAATGTTGTTATGATTGGGACTGCATTACACTCATATTTATAGATGAATTTAGGGAGACTGGACACTCTCTATTGAGTCTTTTGACCAGCAACACTGTATATTTCTTAGTTTATTCAGGTCTTCTCTCAGCAGTGTTTCATAGTTTTTCACATACAGGTGTTACACATCTTTTATCAGATCTGTTCCTGGGTATTTTATGTTTTTTAATCTGGGCCTGGAGTTTTCTTTGTGGGAAGGTTTTGGTTAGAAATTCAGTTTGTTTAGTAGATATTAGGCTATTCAGATTTTCTAGTTCTTCTTATATCCCTTTTGTTAATTTGTGTATTGCAAGGAATTTGCCCATTCCATTTAAATTGTTGAATTTATTGAATATCATTCTTAATATTTCCTTGTTATCATTTTAATATTTGTAGTGTCTGTAATGATATGTCCTTTTAAACTCCTGATGTCAGTAATTTGTGTTTTTCTTGATGAGTCATGTTAGGGGTTTATCAACTTTATTACTGTTTTTAAAGTGCCGAATTTTGACTTTGTCAATTCTATTATTTGACTGTTCTGAACCGTTCTCGTTCGCTTTTTGCTCTCACTTTTATTTTTCCTTCCTTCTACTGACATTGGGCTTAACTGGCTATTCTTTCTCTAGTTTCTTGAGGAGGGATTATACACTTTTCTTTTGTGACAGTCATTTTAAGCTCATTGGCGTCCAACACGGGCTCTCTGCTCCTGTGCCACCTGAAGTCTGTCGTGACGAGGACTTCGGTGTGCGTGGCTCTGCTGTTTGTGCTGTTCTGCAGCATTTCTCAGAACGTGTGCGGGTCTGGACGTAGGTGCCTGGAAGTCACCACCATTGTCCTAGGCTGCCTGGAAGTCTTCAATCCCAGTGTTTTAAAATAGGATAATTTAGAAATTGACATTCATGAACCCTAATAGAAAAATTAGCACATGACATGCACGGGCAGTTTACCAAAGAAATACA
>NW_007727899.1:340141-342949 GCF_000696425.1 Galeopterus variegatus
CATGAACCCTAATAGAAAAATTAGCACATGACATGCACGGGCAGTTTACCAAAGAAATACAAGTGACCAATGAATGCATGAAATGCTCTTCAACCTCACTAGTGACCAAAGAAATGAAAACTGTGACGGTAAAATAATCTACCACTTATCAAATTGACAAAGAATTAAAAACAAAAAGAAACAAGTGCCCTGCGTGACAGAGACTTAAGGGAGGTGAGTGCCGTGGCAGACTGCGGACAGCCGCAGCTTCGTGGAGGTGAATGTGGAGTCTCTGGATGTTGTCTGTGTTTATCTAAGACACACATTGAAATATTAATGAACGTCTCCATCCAGGTGACCTAACCCCCTCACCTCCACCTTCTGCCCTGGCCAAGTGGAGACAGAACCGTCCTACCTCATGGGCGTGACGTGAGGTCGAGTGAGGTGCTCCACTTAGAGTGTCCGATGCTTCTGGGGCCACCAGCATCAGCTGCCATTGTCATTACTGTGGTGGTGGTGGAGACAGGTAGACAGATAAGTACACAGATGGACAGATGACAGATATAGAGATGGATAGATAGATAGATAATTGACAGATGAGAGATAGATGATAGATATGATGAATGGATAGACAGACAAATAGATAACAGGGCCGGCCCATGGCTCAGGACAGTGTGGAGCTGACAACACCAAGTCAAAGGTTAAGGTCCCCTTACCGGTCATCTTTAAAAAAAAAAAAANGTGGATGGATGGATGGATGGATGGATGGATGGATGGATGGATGGATGGATGGAGAGGACACTCAACTGGCCATGTGAGGTACTGGCTGTGGTCTCCTGTCTGTCTTCCCTGCTAATGGTTCTAGAAGCCACTGTGGGATGGGTCCTCCTTACTTTTCAAGTACAGGAAGACTTTAATTCAAGCACAGCATAGCCACATGCCTTACTTTTCTCCACACCCCTAAATCCCACAGTAAATACAGATAAAACTGAGATTTAATAATCATAAAAATATTGTGAACATACAGTAATAAATTTAAAATCAAGACAAGATGGGTGCATTTCTGGAAAATATTTCAAGATGCCATAGTTGATGTAAGAAAAAACTAAAAATTTTACACTAACAACCATAAATAAATTGACATGGTATTAAAATCATCTTTTCACCCCTCATCTCCCCCAAATGTGCCCAAAGTGGATGATCATCAAGGTGAGGTGAGCCAGACTTTGAGGGAATGCATCATCCCCACCTTAGATGTGCAGGTCAGAGAACGGAAGAGTAGGGGAGGAACCTGCACGTGGTGGCAGTTGTGTCACTCAGCGCCAGACGGGTAGAGAAACTTCACACACAGTGAAGAAGTAAATGAGTGAAATTGATCAGTTCTGAGAACATATTAAAGGACATGATGAGATTGGGTTTCCCCATGAATGCAAGAATGATCTATCATCAGAAAACCTATCAATTAATAGACAAAAGAAAAATTATGTAATTATTTCAGTAGGTACAGAAAAGCACTTGATGGAGTTCAGTATTTCTCGTGATGAAAACTCTTGGAAAAACCAAAATAGTGTCCAGAAGAAGGTGCATGACGGGGAGAGTGCACGCAGAGCAAAGAAAAAGATTCCTGTGTCACGTACTGATGCATCTCATTATCTTGTCAAGGCGATGTTAATATTTTACAAAATGTCAATTTTACATTCATTAGAATGTCACCTCCTTGGGCCGGCCCGGTGGCGCACTGGATAGCGCTCCCGCCCGAGGGTTCGGATCCCACATGCAGACCGGTTCCCGCTCACTGGCTGAGCGAGGCACGGGAGCAACGCCAAGGGCTGCGATCCCGTTGCCGGTCCCCGGTCCGGTACGGGGGCAACAGTGAGGGTTGCAATCCGTTGCCGGACACGGAAAAAAGACAAAAAAAAAAAAAAAAAAAAAAANGAGTGCACGCAGAGCAAAGAAAAAGATTCCTGTGTCACGTACTGATGCATCTCATTATCTTCTCAAGGCGATGTTAATATTTTACAAAATGTCAATTTTACATTCATTAGAATGTCACCTCCTAACTTGGGTCCTGTTACAAAGTGGTAATAAGTTAAAAGTGGGCATTTCTGGAGGCTGTGAATAAGGACTACAAAGTGGGAAGAATGGTTGGAGATTTAAACATAAACAATGCTTGCACGTTTTCATTTTGTTTTTTTGTTTTTTTCTAGTCTCTCAATGGCTTTGCTCTGGTCGTGAGTGCAGAAGGGATGATATTTTATGCCTCAGCAACGATCGTGGACTATCTGGGCTTCCATCAGGTAAATGTAGCAAAAATAGCCTTTCAGTCTGTTGAATATTTAGCCGTTTTACCTTTCTAAACGTTTAAACTGTTCATAACATGAGCTTTTATCAACATTGTCTAGGGGAGCGTCTCTTCCAGTCCGGGGCTGGGGTTTGGATGGAGGCACGGTGATGTCGAGGGTGTTCCGAGTCTGGACAGAGTGTGACTTGCGCTGGCTGGGTGCAGTGTCCTCCCCAGGCTTCCCACACTGGTCAGTGCCAGGGCAGTACCAGGGCAGCGAACATCCTCTTGCCAGCACCATCCCATTTGACAACTCCCTGCTCAATGTCTTAAACCTCAGATGCTTGATACATTCAGAATATAGTTTGTTCCAGAAATGCCCTCACTAATGTGCACATAATTCATCTGGAACATTGGCCTAGGCCAGTCCAGGTTGGGTGATTCCAGACCTTGGGGCACAGAGCCTCTTCCAGCACCAGGACCCTGGTAGAGTACACAGCCAAGAAACGGGTGTGGTAAAAGATCCCCTCCAAGGCCTAGAAAAGGGA
>NW_007727899.1:343914-345174 GCF_000696425.1 Galeopterus variegatus
AAAAAAACTAAAGAAGCCATAGGAACAGGTAGATTTGATAAAGAACAAAGTAGAAATTTGGAGAATGAAGAATACTGTATCTTAGGGTTTGGTCTGGAGGCAGAAACTGTGCAGTGACTGGAAGAGTTTAATATAGGAATTAACACAGGTTTAGTATAAAGATGTATTAGCTAGTGACATGGAATTAGCAATGAATGGGTACTGAGAGCTGCAGACACAGGCATAGCAGCAGATGGGGTAGATCTGCTGCAGGGCTGAAGCTGGGCGCCCGAGGAAGGAGCCTGTCTCAGGGACCACCCCCTACCCCCACCAAGGCTGAGAGCCAGAATCTCACTGGGAGGGTGTCTGTGGCCCCTGGGTGGTGGAAAAGTTCACTGAGATTCCCCGGCCAGGGCCAGTCAGCAGGAACTGTCACCTGGATGCTGGTGAGACGCACAAGGGAGCTGCCCTTGGGGGATGCCCACCTTGGGTAGGGCCGGCAGCTGCCTTGGCATGTGGCTGACACTGGGGGGTGCCTCAGGCCAGCTGAGTCCTGCAGGAGCAGGACGTTGGCCCCAGGAGAAGCCCCTCCTATTGCAGTGCCCCATGCCTCTGCTGGCAGAGGGGGAGTGTTCCAGGAGCCGGGATTGGCCAGGACCAGCCAGGACCAGGGAAAGGCAAATGCATAGAGCCATTAAAGATGAACTCTCACTGATCGGGCAGAAAACCAAGGGGTGCAGTGGGAGATCTGAGAATGGGGGTCCCTGCATTTTGTCAGAACGTGTCTGCCTGAGGCCCCTGAGGCCAGTGTAGTGTTTTCTCTAAGTTCCATGAAAACTGTGACTTTGAACAGTTTTCCAGAATGAACTAACTGTTACATTAGCAATGATTCTGGGAAGCACCTCCTTCTACACCCGCCTCTGAGATTAACTTCCTGCCTCCTGAGCCCAAGGCCCATCCCCCTGCAAACTACCAGGGCCGAGCAAGTGCCAGGCCTTGTCCTGATGCAATTCCTCCCTGCCCCTGTCCTAAGAGATGATGCTGTGGCCACTGTCTGCACACTGGACACTCTACCCAGGGCAGCCTCTCCCCCAGGACCCACTTCCAGATGCAGCCACCTGCAGGCCCGGGTCGGTCCCTGCAGCCACGTGGAGGTGTCTATTGCATGTTGTGAGAGTGAGTGTGTCTGGGGGCGAGATCTCCAGGCAGCTGCCCTGTCAGAGGCACGTCGGAGAGTCCGCCTCCCGGCTGCTGCTGGGCTGTGTGGGTTGCTGCATGAGT
>NW_007727899.1:346450-356160 GCF_000696425.1 Galeopterus variegatus
CCTACTAATTGGGTCTTTTGCTTTCTTGGAGCTTGGTTATTGTTCCCCAGCGATAGCAGTAAGAAAAAAAAAGTTTTATCTTTATTATAAGGAAATTGTTTCCAAATGCCATGAAATTGGGCATTGCCTCTAATTTATGCAAAATATTTCAAGAAAATTTGAGAATGGTTTTGTGCTCCTATGAGCTTCTTGTGCAAAATGCTTTGCAAAAAGACAGGAACCAATTGTTTCTTATCAGAGCCTGAGTGCACAGCTTCAGTGTCTTCAAATTCAGCAAGCTCAGGATGAATCAGTGGGTTTTAGATGTGTGTGTTAGTTACTGTTGACACTTACTGATTCAAGAAGTTGTCCATTCTCTCAAAGGTCACCAGATTGGGTAAGTTGTCCCTGGGTGAGCGAGGGCAGACTGGAACAGCTTGTCAACCAGAGCAGTTAATCCCATAGGCATGGTTAACAGATGTGTACACACTTTTGCACAGAAAAGGTAAAAACGATAACGGCTGGAATGAGCAATTTGTTAAAATTGGGAACACTTATATTCTGAAATGCATAAATGATGATTTAAAACTAAAATAAAGACTGCCTTTACTTGGTAGAGCAGTGTTTCTTTTTGTGCTGTCTGAATATTTGTTATATTATTCTCTGCCTCCCGTTTATTTCTCTTGACATCACTTGGTAGGAATCAGACTCTAGGAGATTAGGAAAGACTTAGGGCAGGCAGACGCCACATTAATTATTAAAATGCAAAACTTTGTTTCCTCAACCTAAAAAATAGTCATATTTCATCCTGCCTTCAGATTTGTCTTAGTCAGAAACGTTCTTTTCCAATTTTACCACGCTCTCCTCCGAGTGTATCTGTCTCCTGCCTTGGTTAAATGCAGATCCGCCCCTCCCATGTTAACTGCACATGCCCCTGCATTAACTAACATCTGTGGGAACGAGGATGGGGCCGGCAGGCTGCGGCTGCACAGAGAGGTTGTTGGGGGATCGCCACCTCCAAGGGCTCCGCAAAGCTTAGGGTCACCTACAAAAACTCATGAGAGAATAGAGTGTGAGTCACGGTGCCTGTTTATCCATTTACCGTGAGAACTGAGACGGCCCAGTGCTCAGAGGTCAGCACAATCTTATCCTCTAATCAAAACCACAGAGAGGAAAAGGCCTTCTACAGCAGGATTAAAAACCACCAAATTCCCAGGAATGAATCTAACAAATGATATACAGTACCTCCACACGGAAAATAGGAAACATTGTTTAAAGAAATGAAAATTGATCCAGATAAGTTGAGAGATATACCATATTCATGAATTGGGGGACTAAATATTATAATTATAAAGATGTCAGTTTTCTCCAAATCAGGTTATAGAGTTAGCGAAATTACAATAAAAACTGAGCAACTTTTTGGTGGACATTGGCAAGCTAATTCTAAAACCTGCATGACATGCAGAGGGCTGGGAGTATTCAAGGCCACCTGGAGGAAGAGGAAAAGAGGCAGCAGGAGGTGGTGATCCTCGGGCGATTCACAACACCGGAGATGAGACTTTCTGTATAACTCAGTAGTTAGTGCGGGGTTGGTGCGAGGATAGACGGATAGACCCCTAAAACAGAACTGGAGTTCAGAAGCAGGCATGTATGTCTGGACATGAGGTTTATGATAAAGATAGCACTGCTGGGTTGTAGAGAAAGGATGGTCTTTTCAATAAATGATGCTGAGTGAACTGGATCCATACAGGGAAAGAATGAATCTCAACTACCTCACACCATACAGAGTAAATATCAGGTGGACGATGGAAGTCTCTAGAAGGTAACAGGGCAGAATTGGGAGATGTACAAGGAAAGATTTCTTAATGAGACAAAAGGCCCTACCCACAAGGTGAGGACTGATGAGTTGGACTGTGTTGGAGTCCGTTAGGGGAGTGGGAGGGCAGGAGCATGTCCCAAGAGGATTCGCATCCAGACAGAGCAGGAGTACTCACCGTCCAGCGAGGAGCTCGTCAGAGTGGCATGGGAAGGACACAAACAGGCAGCATGCATGCACACCCACACACATGCGTGCACACACACGCATGCATACACACACGCACACACACATACACGTGCACATGCACGCACACATGCACGTTGATGGAGTTTGGACGTGTTGTCCCCTCCAAAACTCGTGGAAATTTGATCCCCAACGTGGCAGTGTTGGAAACTGATTGAGTCATGGGGGCAGATTCCTCATGAATGGATTAATGCTCTCCCTGGGGGGAGGAGGGGTAGTGAGTCAGTTCTCGCTCTATTAGTTCCTGTGAGAGCTGGTTGTTTAAAAGACCCTGGCACCTCCTCTCTCTCTCTCTCTTTTGCTTCCTCTTGCCATGTGATCTGCCTGTACCCGCTGGCTGCTGCCACTTTCTGCCCTGAGTAGAAGCAGCGTGAGGCCCGTGCCAGGTGCAGCTGTCCCAGAATCGTAAACCAAATAAACCTCTTTTCCTTATAAATTACCCAGTCTCGGGTATTTCTGTTATAGCAACACAAACAGACTAATACACACGTACACACCCACATATACATGAACACACACATGCACACTCATCTAAAAACCAAGAAGTGTATGAGAAGGTGCTCATTCCTATCAGTCTTTATGACATGCAAATTAAACCCATGAGAAACCACTGCAGATCCACCACAGTGGCTGAAATGGAAAAGCCTGGAAATGCCAGATGTTGGCAGGAGTGTCAAGCAACTAGAGATTTCGTGCAGTGCCACAGCAGGAGTGTGCTTTGCACCATCACTTTGGAAAGCTGGTGTTCACTGCTAAAGCTAAACCTCTGCCTGTCCTGTGATGCAGTGATTCCACTCCTGGTGTGTGCCTGGCAGAAATGCCCTCAAGACGCAGCAGCGTTGTCTGCAGTGGGCCCAAATGGGAAACGAACCAAAGGGCGTTAGCAGTGCAGTGGGTTGGTCTGCTGTGGCATGCTGGTGTAGCAGGACACAGTAAGCAGTGAGCGAGAAAGGCCACCACCACACATGTGGACAGGTGAACTCAGGACAGCCATGCTGGGAAGAAGAGGCACACATTCAGAGCAGACCCTGCAAAACCAGCCTGCAGGGTGGGGAGTGGCTCAGGACTCGGTGCGGGGCAGAGGGGCTTCTGAGACACCGTCCTTGATCTGGGTGTTCTCCTTAGATAACTCACCAAGCTGAGTATTTCTAGTTTGGGCGCTTTCCATTGTGTATGTTATACTTCAATCAAAAGTCTATCAGTGGGCTGGCCCGGTGGCGCACTCAGTAGAGTGCGGCGCTTGGGAGTGTGGCAGCGCTCCCGCCGAGGGTTCGGATCCCATATACAGACCAGTCCGCTCACTGGTTGAGCGCGGTGCGGGCACAACACCGAGGGTTGCGATCCCGTTGCCGGTCACGAAAAAAGACAAAAAAAAAAAAAAAAAGTCTATCAGGAAAGCACCCCTGGGGGAAGCACGCCATGATCCTAGAGCCGCCAGGTGGGGTGGGACCCATCAGGGCATGAGCTGGAGGCGGGCCTGGCATGTCCACTTCCACCCTGGGTAGGTCTCTGCCCACTGGTCCCATGTTCATCTGCAGAGCCACTGAGTCAGCTCTGACCAAGGACGGTGGCCACTTACCTTCTCTCTGCCCCCTTCTCTGGGCTCGCTAGACAGTGGGGTACACAGGTGATTACAGTCCAACTCTTTGTCATGACCACGCTCCCTTCCTGCCTTCCTGAGGTTGTATCTCATTTGATGTTCAGGGGATCCCAGCAAGTCTTAGCCACTAAGTTACAGGCGTCAATAAGGATTACTTGAGAATACGGCGAATCTCATCCATTGTGGGCGAGTTTACTAGTTGCATTCTTTAAAAAATACCTTATTTCTTTTTTTAGAATTAATTTTTATTGAAACATTGATTGTACATATTTATGGCATACAGAGTTATATTGCAGTATACGTATACAATGTGTGACCATCTAATCAGGGTAATTAGCATTTTCATCATTGCAAAACTTACTCATGTCTTTGTGATGGGAACATTTGATTTCCTCTCGTCGTTTGACAGAAAGAAATACTGTATGTTCTCGCTCATATGTGGGAGCTAAAAAAAAAACAAAACAACTCAATAAGCTGAACTGTTAAAAGGAGAGCAGAACTTTGGTCACTAGAGGCGAGAAAGCAGAGGGGACAAGGGGAAAAGAAAGAGGTGGGTTGAGGGACAGGAAATTACAGCTAGATGGAAAAACAAGTCCTCTTGGTATACAGTCGCCCCAGGAGTCTAGTTAACAGTGACTTACTGCACGGTAACCTTATTTCAAGGTCTTGATCCTTAAGGAGCTTTTCCTCCATTTATGAAGAATCATCTGTTATTATAATGATCCAGTTCAGAAATGATTAAAATTCAGAAACAGGCCTGTTCTGAAAAGAGCTCAGCTCTACAGGGATCACCAGCAGTTCCTGGGGGGCTAACAACTTGGGGCACTGACAGGCCAGTCACGAGAAGGCAGAAGGCCAGGCCTCTGTGGCTTGTGGGCACACTCTGAGAGCCCCAGGTGAGTCCCACCTGGCCAGTCTTCACAGCCTGTGGTTTTGGCCTCTGTCCACTAGACATGGGCCCAGGGCCAGCCACTAAGTCAAAGCCCAGATTTGCTGCCAAGCAGGTGGGAGGAGAGGACCAGAGAGAGGCACGTGAACTGGTGGGTCCTCATGGCATCATGGAATAGGCCCCAGTTGAGGCCTGGGTTCCAGGAAGAAGGAAATCACTGGTCATGAGACACAACAGGACGGGAACCTGAGTCTCAGAGAATCATAGTCGGTTTAGGAAAGTAGATATCTTGACCCCAAAGTGTCATGACCCAGAAGATGTCTGCCCCCGAGGGCTGGCACATGGCACCAGTGGGTGGGCAGGTCAGGGGCTGGGGGAGGCCACCAGAGTGCACCTGACTTTGCAGCCGGCAAGTCCTGGGGGCACTCCAGGCCCACATAGGCACATCCCTCTGGAGAGGGGTCCTGTCTTTTCCATGCGACTTTGTCTTCATGGATGTGACTTCCTTTTGACAGGTGGATGTGGACACTTTTGCAATTAATTACTGGAATAAACAGTGCAAATTCATTTAGGGTGAGGCTAAAATAACATTGCTGCGATATTTCAGACGGACGTCATGCACCAGAACATTTACGACTATATCCACGTGGACGACCGCCGGGACTTCTGCAGGCAGCTGCACTGGGCCATGGACCCGCCCCTGGCGGTGTGTGGGCAGCCCACCCGCTCCGAGACAGGTGGGTCCTGGGGTCCAGGTGGGTCAGCCAGAACCCAGAATACTTCATGTAAACACGTGGGTGCCCAAGAAAAACTGTGTCCTTCTCCTTTGCTTTACACACTGAATTTAGCATTTCACCTTTCTTCGGAGACCTCTGCCATTTTCCTGCACAGAGGCCCCTCCATGCCCCTCGCCATGCTCCGCTGGTCGGCTCTATCGGCTCCCGTGTGACTCTGGGTGTGTTTGCTACCGGTTGCTCTTCTGTGCTCTGCGGGGCCCAAGTCTGCCTTGACTCTACCTGCCTCACCAGGAGCCAGGCTGCTTGTCTGTCTTTCCCAAACTCCCTTACATCTGCCAGGAATTGTCTTTGGCCCACATTAGATTTATCTGCAAAAAGCTCTGAAAGACTGTTCCCTAATCAGAGTTGGTTGCCCCTTTGGGCACAAGATCCTCCTGTAAACTGGCTCACCCCCCACCAAATCTGTGGCTCCTGACCAAGAAGAGGAGCTTGGCAGGCGTTGAACTCCTCAATGGGCAGCAGGAGACAGCAGGCTCGCAGGGGCAGGTGCACCCAGGGTCACAGGCAGAGGACCATTCCCTGGTTCTCTCGCACATATCCAGAGACATTTTCAATAATTCAAAGAAAAGTTTTCACACAACCTCACACAACACCATGATTTACCTTATAACAATGAATGCAAAAAGCAAACCCCAGGTGCCCACACACAATACCATTTTATAAAGCTCCAAGCAAATTCAAAACTTGATCTATAGTCAACATGCATAGTTACTAAGAAATGATGTTTGTGAAGGCAAGGGACGATGAAGGTGAAAACCATCAGAGAAGCTGTCTCCATGGGGACAACAGGGGACAGGAGGGAAGAGCAAAGGGAAATTTAAGTTGCATGACTTTGTACTCACCAGAGTCCAAAGTGTGTTTGTTACACACTTGGAGCTTGCTGTTACATGTACAGCCTGTGCTTCTTGGAGTATATTTATGGCTTCTCTCTTGGTCACTGTCTCCCCTGCCTCACCACCACGTTCCTTTGCTGCGCGGTCCTGGACAGGAGATGACGCCATCCTGGGGAGGCTGCTCAGGGCCCAGGAAGGGGGCGCGGGCTCGCCCACCGAGTACTCGGCCTTCCTGACACGCTGTTTCGTCTGCCGTGTGCGCTGCCTGCTGGACAGTACTTCAGGCTTTCTGGTGAGTGAGCAGATCACAGCCTCAGGCCACGTGGAAGCTGGGGCTCCCCAACCTCTGGGGGTACATCCTGCTCTGGTACAGGAGGAAATGGAGGGAGAAGAGAGGGCAGGAGGGGCGAACCCGGCTGTGTCCCCTTTTGGAGGGGGTGAGGGCCACACGTGCAGGCCGAGAGCGAGCGAGCGGGAGAAATGTGATCTGCTGCGGGCGGGTGAGCCCAGGTAGGCGGAACCGTGGACACCTGCGCTGGGTTTCCGTTCCAGTTTAGCTCACCCTCATTTAAAACTCATTTTAAAAAATCTTTTCCAAACATCCTTACATCACACGAAGCGTGGCCTGCCCAGGACAGAAGAGGCAGCAGAGATCCCACAGTTGAGACTGACATAAGTGACCGAGACCCACAGTTCTGCACAGACTCTTTGGTTCCAGCCCCTTTTCTTGCAAGTAGAGACTCGGCTTTGCCCATTTCCTCTTCCAGCTCCTGTCTGAAGCAGGGACAGCTCAGGCTAGCCAGAGCAAAGACCCACCGTCCCAGACCTCTGCCCCCCATGTACACCCTGCAGGGGCACTTGTCTCTCCCCAGAGCCTCGGCCCCAGGACCACCCCCCCAGTCTCCTCTGAGTCACGTCTCCTGAGACCTCTGAGGGAGGTACCTGCTCCTGGCAGCCCCTGCCTTCTTCCTGGCAGAGTTCACCCCCACGAGGACCTCTGACCCCGGGACCCCCGGCTGGGCAGGCCCCTCCGGCTCAGCTCCCCACTCTGTCCGTGGATCCGTGACCATGAACTCCATGACCACACCGCTTCCTCCCCCAGCCCCCGCAGACTGTGGGCCCTGGGGGTCCAGTCTCCCCTGACTGGACTGTGGGTGCTGGGGGTTCCAGTCTCCCCTGACTGGACTGTGGGTGCTGGGGGTCCAGTCTCCCCTGACTGGACTGTGGGTGCTGGGGGTTCCAGTCTCCCCACCTGGCCTGTGGAGCCTAGGAGGTAGAGCCCAGTATCTGGCAGAGCCCCAGGGTGTCCTCCCGGCTAGGTTGACAGTTTTTTGGCAGGTGCTCAGTGTACATCTGAGGGACGGAAGGGACAGAGGCCAGTTGGCGTTTCTGTCGTCTTACAAATGGCTCTGAAAAGAGAGGGCCCTGGATTAGCCTCCACAGACACCCTGAGTTGTGGTCCTGCTCGAGGCCCAGCATGCCGGCTCTGGGGTCCTTCCCCCACCGCCCGCTTGTCGTAGGTGCGCTCATTGCAATCTTCTCAATCCACACTGGCCTCTTCCAGCCTGGGGCCACCTGGCAGAATAACACAGACAGCAAGCGTCAGAGGCTCTGTGAGTCACCCCACCAGCCAAGCTGGCTCTCGGGCCCTGGACTGAAGAGCAAACCCAGGACCTTGCATGGCCCCTCCAGGACCCCACCCCGTCTCTCTGCAGATGGGCTCCGTGGAGGGAGGCGGCCCTGACCCCTGCTGGGTGCTGGGCTGCTGTTTTTATTAACTTTTTCTTGTCGGTTTCTTCTGCTTTCACATTAACAGCTGTTTTGTTTGTTTAAATAAAAACGTTATGTGTATATAATACAAATTCAGCCACTTCAGAACAGTAGAGAATGAAAAACAAAACTTCACTCCTTTGCACCCTCCCCAGGCCCTCTGCAGCCTTAGCCACACCCAGGATACATCCCTCCTGCGTCCTCCCAGCTCAGCAGGTCATGGGCAGCTTCCTCGCTTCCCCGTTCCCTGTGTCTGGGCTCACACCTGAGGCCTGTGTGTCCTTGCTGGGCCCTCTCTGTCTAACCCTCTCCAAACTGTGGGCCCACCCAGGATTGTGGCACTTCCAGAGTCCCCCGATCCCTGCCTCAGGCTGCCCAACCTGGCAGCTTTCTTCGCTTTGCCCAGTGACCCCAGCGTAGGAGCCGCTCCTGCCTGCCTCCTGCGGTGGCGTGCAGTTTATGGAATTAATTTGGTTTCCACTATCCAGCTGTGAAATGGTAGCTTCCTGCCCTTGGATTTTCTTCTCTTGAGCATTTCTTCCATTGATATGTCTACATCTGTATCTCTGACTAGCAGAAATAGGGACACTAATCCTTACTGAATGTAGTTTGGTTGAAATAATTCTTTCGAATCATGAGGTCCCAGGGAACAGTAAAGAGGTTGCTGGTGGGATGAAGGGGATGTCTCTTCTGTGCCAGCCTGTGAGGACCTTGAGCCCCGGTGTTCCCCAGTGGAGCATCTGCAGTCCTGCAGGCTCTGCCCTCAGGACCCTTCGAGAAAGAGGCAGCTTCTCACATTATGGCACAATCCCAGATCTTCTGCTACCACCACATCTTCTATTAGGCAATTGGTTGACAATAAAGACTCTTATTTTGAGAATATTTTGTTCTAAATTTTGTGGAAATTAAGATAGTTACTATTTATTGGCTGAGGAGGAATGTCATTCATTTTTCAAAATTGCATAACCAATTCCTGGTTAATTAAAAACTCTTATTTCCAGATGATACAAAATTGGAGGGATTTTACTAGGCAATCAAGCAGAAGTTGAGATATAGTTTAATATTACACTGTAAAACAAAGCACTGAATAGAGGAAACAAGCCAGAGAAATTAGCTTTATGCTAAAATATAGCAATAAGGTATACAGAAATGTGTGCTATATCTTACCACGAACGCCATCACTGCACACCACTGTGAAGTGCTCAGGCGTTTACAGAGAATGGGCCGAGACCAGGCGGGTTGGGCCACACAGTGCCCTGATACCCCACAGGCTCTTCCCAGCTTTAAGACTCTGGGATGGCCATTCTGTTCCACAGTCAGGCACCAGAGCCACTTGGGGCTGCCTCATGCCGCCCACAGAGCCAATTGTTAACATTCTAGGAATTCTGAGACCAGGATGACATTAGATTGGTAGCTTGAAATCAGCCATAGTGGGAACATTTACAGCAAATAAACTGACAAACATGACAACAAAATCAGGGACGTGTTTCCCTGGAGATCTGGATGTTAAACATCTCCCAGCGCATTAAATCCTCTAAGCCAAGGATGTGACTGGCACACAGTAGGTGCTCACAAGTGTTTTTTCATTCAACAAGCCTGTGGACAGATGGATGGTGGGATGAAAGGAAGGAAGGAAGCATGGATGGATGGATGTGTGGGTGGCTGGATGGATGGATGGGTGGATGGATGGGTGGATGGATGGGTGGATGGATAGATGGTTGGATGGATGGGTGGGTGGATGGGTGGATGGGTGGATGGATGGATGGATGGATGGATGGAT
>NW_007727900.1:0-5654 GCF_000696425.1 Galeopterus variegatus
CCTGTATAGGATCTGAACCCGTGGCCTTGGTGTTGTCAGCACCGCACTCTCCCGAGTGAGCCACGGGGCCGGCCCTGCCCTTCTAATCTTTATACTCAGATTTTTCTTAATCTCAGAATAGATTGTTTTTAATTCTGTATCTTTTATATTATGTCTTTAAATCTGTTCCATTCATTTTTTCTTTAAAAGTTTCATTGAGATGTAATTCACATACCATAATATTTACCATTTTATTTTATTTATTTATTTATTTTTTAACGGATGACCGGTAAGGGGATCTTAACCCTTGACTTGGTGTCAGCACCACGCTCAGCCAGTGAGCAAACCGGCCATCCGTATATGGGATCCGAACCCGTGGCCTTGGTGTTATCAGCACCGCACTCTCCCAAGTGAGCCACAGGCCGGCCCATATTTACCATTTTAAAATATATAACTCAGTGGTTTTAAGTATATTCACAGAGTATCACCACAATCTAATTTTAGAACATTTTCTTCATTTCACAAAGAAACACCAAACCCATTATAATGGTCACTCCCCATTCGTGTCCCTATTCCCTCTCCAGGCAACCACTAATCTACTTTCTGTCTATAGGTTTGCCTGTTCTGTTCATATAAATGGAATTATATTGTATGACTGACTTCTTTGTTCCTTTTGTTTTGAAGTCCAGTTAAGAAGTACTAATTATTCATGTCTTGGCTTTGCCAAACTCTGCTTTTTCCTCCCCAGTTCTTGTCTCCTAACTGTTTTGCCTTTCTGTCCTTTTCCTTTTCTCAGAGTTTCTCAAGCTTGTCTCCACCTCCGTTGCAGTTTTCTGCTGTTTCACTTCTCTTTGTTGCTTCTAAGTTAAGTCTGTGCTTTTGGTTTCCTTTCAGTTCTTCCCCACCTTGGCTTGTTGTCTCTTGGTCTCTGTCTGTTTTCTTCATGTGATTGTATGTTCCTCTTTCCTTTGTTTTTTATTATTAACTTTTAAAACAAAAACTACTTTTCTTCCTTTATTCCAGCTGTTTTTTGAAATTTTCTCTTGGCTCCTACAAAAGATCCTCTCTGAGGTTAGTGTCTTCACAGAATACCCTGAATACAGTTCTTGGCTCCCCTAAGCATGTTGATCTGACGGGCTGGGTATGTCACATGTGGATGTGTGTTCTGGGCACTCGTAGAGGTGAAATCTCCTGTCCTTAGCAGTTGAACCACTTTGCTCCCAACCTTCTCCCCTCATCAAATGGCTTCTCCTCTAATCAAGTGGCATCTTCCTCTTATAGCCACTGCTGAGTTCCTCACAATTTTTATAAATGAGTGACACTTAAAGCTGCTTTTCTCCTGGAATGGTCCTGGTTCCTCTTCTGCCTTTATTCTGGGGACCCCCATCTTCCAAGATGTGCTTTGCTGATGGTAGATGCCCCTTCTGCTTGGCTGGCTGTCTTCTGAGCCTTGTGGTCCCTGTCTGGATTTGGGAAGTGTAATCTGCTGTTGGGGAAATGGAGGCAGGTGTTTGCCTTCCCAGAGGGCACATGCCAAGGGGTAGAGGGTGTCCACTGCTCAGGTTCCTGGCAGG
The DNA here is from genome assembly GCF_000696425.1 of Galeopterus variegatus. NCBI lineage: Eukaryota > Metazoa > Chordata > Mammalia > Dermoptera > Cynocephalidae > Galeopterus > Galeopterus variegatus. The sequence continues at coordinate 1,554 of NW_007727900.1, forward strand.
CCTTGGCCTGGAGTTAGGATGAGAAAGAACAAAGCTTGGCTACAGGTGTGGCTTCTTCCCTGTTACTGATACTAGATTGTCAGTGTGTGTTTGCCGTTTTCGTGTCTCCACGGGCACTGTTCAGTGCAGCCTCTGCAGCAGGGACCTACGTACCAGATCCATGTTGACTTGGACTCCAGCAGTCAGCCCTTCCATATTATAGTTATTTGTTGACTTTGCCTACGGTTTAATGAAGAGATCCTGCCTTGAGAGCTCTGAAATTCTTTGAGCTTTGAAAATAATTGTCTCTGGGCACCTGATTGGGAAATGAAAAATTACTGGGGAGTAAAATAATCCTCCTTTTCGCTGAACTGGAAGCAACGTGGGTGGACTTGTTCATCTGAACTGCAGGGCTTGGAAGGATAGGTTTTAATTTCCCTTCTTTGCAGGTTTGAGAAATGTAATCCTAGCAGCTGCTTCGTTTCTACAATAGAATATCCGGCTGGCCGTGTAGAAACCTGCTACGGATTGATGTTAAGGAGACCATAACAGAGGCATGCAGTAACTGTTTGTAACCAGGTGGTGGCTGTTGTGTAATACAAATAGCATTTCTGAGGAGGTAGCTGGCCGTGTAGAAACCTGCTACAGATTGATGTTAAGGAGACCATAACAGAGGCATTCAGTAACTGTTTGTAACCAGGTGGTGGCTGTTGTGTAATACAAATAGCATTTCTGAGGAGGTGGTGCTGTTATACAATTTTGGCCAGCCTGTCTGGGTTATAAAAGCCGAAATTCCTTCAAGCACCTGAAATGTCTCATGCCGAGCACCAGGACAATCACAGCGTGGCTCAGATGCCAGCACAGAAGTGGTGGATGGGGTTCTGATGAAAGGACATTTTTGTGGATAGGGTGAGGTTTCACTCTGAAGGTAAGATAATTTCTTGGTACATAAGCTCAGCTTTGGGGAATTCGTTCTGGGGCCGCACAGATTAATTAGTATTTGTGTGTCTTTATGTGTCTGTGTATGCATCTGGGTCTGCGTGTATCTGAGTGTGTTCATATCTATGACCATGTGTGTGATTTTTCTACATATATGTCTGTTTCTGCATGGGCATGTGTCTGTACATGTGACTGTGTCTGTGTAGGTGGGTGAGGAGCCTGTGGCTCAGGTTTGCCAGCTGGGTTACTAGAAAACCTGCAAAGAATTTCTCAGTGCTGTCAGACATTATTTGTTTTTTTTTAATTATTCGAAATATTTTAACATTTACTTGTACATGTTTGTGGGGGTACAGTATGTTTTTTCAGTACATGCATATACTGCATAAAGATTCACTTAGGGTAGATAGCACAGCATTATTTGAATATTAATAACTGAGCATTAACATTTATGCAACTCTTAGAAGGCAGTACCCTTCATTAAATATGTGAGAGAAAGAATGATAGTAAAAACCTGATCTGTAGCAATTAAAGTGTCAGATTCTGTGTTTTTCAGATGCTTGCTTACTTTATTCTCTGGGTCAAGTCCAGTTCCAGGGCTGCCGGAGCTCTGTGTGTTCTTTTACGTTTTCCTTTATTTAGAATTTCAGGGGGTTCGATGAGAAGTAGGTACACAAGCAAAGAGGAATGTAGATGAAACAAACTTCATGGAGAGCTGGAGTCTCTTTTATAGCTGAGTAGATATATATTTTTAATCCTTTTAAGGTCTTTGGGTTAAAAAGTTAGGCTCAGACACCAGAAAAAAGGAAGACACCTGTGGCATACAATTCTAAGTGATTGCAGTCTCTGTATTTAATGGATATATTTTTAACGAATTACTTAGGAGGGACATGCTCCTTTGCAGGAAAAAAAAAATGTCTAGCATGCTCACAGGTATCAAATGTTTAAAGGCTCCCACTTATTGAAGGTCAGGGAAGAGGTTCGCTATTATTTTGATCATTGTGTAGTTGGTGTTTATCTGGGGAAGAATTACAGCATTCCGGCCCCAGGTAATTGCAGTGCAGTTTAGTCAAACCCACTGTTCAGTCATAAAAGGTAATCCATCAGGGTAGGTGAAATTTCAGAGTTCTTTTTTCCTTATCTTGGGACAGTCTACAGGGAGGAGGAGACAGACTCTTGATAAACTGAAATAAGGGGCTACAAGAGTGGGGTGGAGACAAAAAGGATATGCAAAAAAGATTTGCACGTAGAATGTCCTCCAGACAATAGGAAGAAAGCAAGTGGGAGAGAACTTAGTAAATGTGCTAAAGTTCAGCAAAACCGAGCAGGTGTAATAGGTAATTAGGCAATAAGGGAAAAGCGGAGCTAGCTTTGCAGGTTGAGAGAAGGAACCTTGGCTTTGGCATTTGGAGCACAGGGAAAGGATGAGAACATTCCAAAGTGGAATGGTGGGGTTGAGGAATAATTCAGAGAGAGGGACAGTAAGTTCACTGAGCTTGATGTGAGGGAGTGAACAGTTATTTGAAATGTTTTTCCCAGCACATGCAGCTTTGGAGAGTTGCAGGGAATCAGTGGCAGCTGTAGCTGGATGTGACCCAGTATCCTCCTGAGACTTCCCGTTCAGGAGGGGAGAAGGTGCGAGTCACCAGCTGTGTTGGAAAAGGAGGATGGAATGGGAGCCCAGGCAGAGTAGGACAAGGTTAGTAGGGCAGAGCCATCTCCTGGATGTTACCTCAGCCCTCAAGGTTGTCGTTGTATTAGAATGGAAGGCATCAAATAACAAAGGTCATTTGGAGACCTGGAAGAGAAGGAGGCTTTCTTTCCATTCCCTCACGGTTACGTGGGGCTTTCCTTGGCTTCCTCTAGAATGATGTTCAGACATGACCTCCAGGCCGCTTCAAAACCTTGTTCCATTACTCAGCCTGGAAGGGAATAATGTTTATGTCCTCAGAATGATTGCTGTGCCCGCCACTTTCAGGCCTGACTTTTGCCCAAGGGTAAACCAACCTCTTTATATGCCTCAGCTTACTCAACTTTGAAATGGGGATAACAACAACCCCTCCCAGAATTTTTACAAGGCTTAAGTGAAATCATGTTTGTGACTCGGACGTGATTGTTGGACATGTTTTTATCTTGCCACGAATATTCTGTATAAAATTAGCTTTTCAGTGGCTCCTGTGATGACTTACGATTAATACAGTTTAAATAGTGTTTAAATAAAAACATCATTTGTGCAGAAAGTGATGTGTTAAGGCATACAGTGGAAATAAATGCAATAAATCCCATCTTGATTCTGCTTTAGTTTTCTGAAATATACATTCAGATTTTAATTCTGGTCCACAAGCTGTACCTTTTGCTGTGCTACCTCTCCCTCTCCCCTTTCATGTCCCAGCCACAAGATTTCCCTGAATGAATTTGGAGTGTAGGTATTAGGTTTTGTTTTGGGGCACATGACTAACTGATCCATGGAAAAATGTTTGTTTCCCCAAATATATATATATGCAGTTGGCTAGTATGGGGATCCAAACCTGTGACTTTGGGGCTACAAGGCTGCACTCTAACCAACTGAGCTAACCAGTCAGCCTTGTTTCCCCAAATATTTGAATGCCTTTTATGTATGTACTGAACACTGTGCCCCTGCCCCTGTCTCAGCTGGGTGGGGGAACTGGACCAAGAAGCTTTGTGTCATGGAAATGTGGAAGAGGGACAGCCAACCCAGGAATGCTGCTTGGAGGAGGAGTAGGCCTCTTGATCTCAAAGCTGGGAACTAGAGATCAGCATGGTCAGTGTGGGTGGCATCTGGGGCTGGGGAGGAATGATCAGGATGATGAAGCTTAAGTTCTTTTTATAATTTTATTTATGATTATGATTATGATTGTCACTAGCATGAGAGTATTTGTGCATTTATTAAAAAATGTTGATTCCCAGGCACCAATGGAAGGCTATGGAAACAGAATTTGAGGAGGAGACATTTTTTAAATTAGTGGGATTACAGGGTTTTTTAATTCTTTTTTTCTTCTAAAATGAATCACAATGAAAATATAGCACATTTCTTTTTTTTTTTTTTTTTTTTTCCTTTTTTTGTCTTTTTTCGTGACCGGCAACGGATTGCAACCCTCAGTGTCGCGCCCGTACTGGAACGGGACCGGCAACGGGATCGCAACCCTCAGTGTTGCGCCCGTACTG
>NW_007727900.1:6587-100667 GCF_000696425.1 Galeopterus variegatus
CCCCTCGCTCAGCCAGTGAGCGGCCGGTCCGAACCCTTGGCGGGAGTGCCGCCGCACTCCCAAGCGGCGCACTGTAGCAGTGTGCCACCGGGCCGGCCCAGCACATTTCTTTCACTACAGAGTCTTCCTCCTATCCCTGGAGAGCCCCTCTCTTCTTTCATTCCTGCCATTGGTAACCACTGTCTGCTTCCTGTCACTGTAGAATAGTCTCGCCTTCTGAGAACCAGGCCGCATGTCTTGTCTGGCTTCCTCCACTCATCCTGACATCTGCGAGATTCATCCAGGCTCTCCTGTACATTGGTATTTCCTTCCTTTTTATTGCTGGGTAGGATTTCTTTGGAGGGACCCACCATAGTTTGTTTATGCATTCACCTGTTGGTGGGTCTTTGGATGTTTCCAGTTTGGGGCTGTTATGAATAAAGCAGCTGTGAACTTTTGTCTACAAGTATGTGTGTGGAAGGAATCTGCATTTCAATTAAACTTCCCAAGTGAATCTTAAGCACATGAATCAATGATTCTTATCCATTTCTTTGATCTTATTGTATCCTTTTGGAGAACGATAGGATTTTGTGTCTAGATCAAATGATGGATTCGTCATGTATTTACGTTTTTGATGTAGTATTCATTCAGTGCCATCTATTTGGGGTAAATGTGTATTTCATTAGTATTTATTGAGCATCTATTCTGCTAACAGCAAGGAATGTAAAGACAAATTGTACACAGTACACAGGGGAATTCTGCCCTTTGGGAGAACTCTTAGTGATTAATTAATTCAGCCATTGAGGGCTTTGTATGTCATGTGGTAGGGACCATGATTCGTGCTGATCACGGAGGACATGTTTTTCTTAGGATTTGGTGGTTCTTCCAAGAAACACAAAAGGTTTTGTTTTTAGCTCTGGAAGTAGCACAGCCCTTAAATCCTCTGTTTAGATAGTACCTTTGTACTTCCAAGTCAGGTGGCCCTGCTGAGTCACTGTGAGAAGATTGACGCTGATTCCTGGACAGGGGAGAAATGGTCAGATAAAAAAAATGAAGTGCAAAAGAAATGATTACTGGCTGAATAGCTGATGAAATAAGTACTGATTAAAAGCTGTTGTTATTCTGTATTTGTGCATGATTGTTGGTGGCTGGAGAGCCAGTGATGCAGTCATTAGGAAATTGAAAGATTTGTTAAAGACTCGAGTATTTTATTTTTCTACTTACCCATGAAAGAATTTTCCAAATTGCTGATTTTCCACCCAGGCTTGCATTTATTTTGAAGTGATTTTTTTTTTCAATTTTTCAATTTTATTTTTTGAGACTGTAGTGATTTTCCACTTGCTCTAAGGTAGTGATTTTTTTTTAACCCCAGCTGCAGGGGAGCTTTAAAAAAGTCTAGATGGTTCTGATTTCAGCTGTTCGTGGAGGGGGGATTGGTGGAGATAAATAAACAAACAAATAAAATCTAGATGCTAAGTGTAATTTGCAGGACCTTGGTTTTTCTCTACTCTCTTCCTATAACACAAGTTATTTTAGAACTTTAAGTATGAGAACATTACTTCACACTGCTGTGTCCTGAGCTTTCTACAGAAAGGACTAAATTGCTTTGTGTTACGTTGTACGGAGAGAGGACACTGCAAAGGGAACCAGTCCCTCACCTGGACTGGAGTCTGAACAATAAGGAAGAATCATTGCTAGTGTGGGTGTCATCAGGCTCTTGGGGAAGGAAGTCGGTGGGCCGTCTTTCATTAAGTAAATAATTTTGGAGTAAAAAGAAGAAAATAATTTATGTTCCTGCGGCCCCACATTTTGGTTAACATTTTGGTGTGTGTATACATGCACACACACCGTACACATACACAGTAGGTTAGTGCTGTACGTACTATTTTTTTTGTTGTGTAAATTGACTTTAATTCTTTTCAGTTTTGGTCTCATTAAAAAAAATCAGTATCTTACACCATTCTTTTTATATTTTTACTGTGTTAAAAAGATTTAACATGAGATCTACCTTCTTAACAAATTTTTAAGTGCACAGTATGGTATTGTTAGCTATAGGCATAATGTTGTACAGCAGATCTCTAGAACTTATCTTGCATAACTGAAACTTTATACCTGTTGAATAGCAACTCTTCATTTCCTCCTCCCTCAAGCCCTGGCAACCACCATCCTACTCTCTTCTTCTGAGTTTGTTTTAGATGCCTTACGTAAGTGACATCATGCCATATTTGTCCTTCTGTGACTGGCTTATTTCATTTAGCATAATGTTGTACATACTATTTTTTTCATAACATAGGATGAACATCTTTCTATGTGAAGAAATATTTCTGTGTGCTATCTTTTTAATGGCTACATGGGATTCCTTTTTAATGGTATTCCATTCATTCTTGTAATATTGGATGTTAGGTTATTTCCTGATTTTTGCTCTTATTAACAATGTTAAGATGCACGATTTTGTGTCTAAATCCTTGTTCTTTACTTAGTTTTGATCTAGTGAGTTTAGTTTAGATCTTAGTTATTAAATTCCTGGAAGTAGCATTTCCTCAGGAATAAGTCTTAGAAGTAAATATGAATGTTTATATCTCTTGACTAATATAACCAAATTGCGTTCCTATTAGTAAATTTATTTTTCATTAGGAGTGTATGAGTTTGCCTATTTTTTCATCACCTTACCAACAAAGGTATTCAAAATGACTAACATAGGTAAAAAGTGGTTCCTCATTTCAGCACACTTTTATTTGGTTTTAAACAAGGATCGAGCATTTATTTTGCCATTCATATTTGGGGGGTTTGAGGATTAAAGACTCACATGTTTTGCCCATTTTTATATTGAGGATTTTGTTTTCTGTTTATTGATTTGTAATAGCTCTTCAAATAGGAGAGATATCCACACATTATCTTGTGTCTTTTGCATTTTGCCCTTTAATTTTGTTTGATTTTTCTCCATATAGAAATCTTTAAAGAGTCATATTGTAAAATCTATCAGGCTCTTTCTTTTTGTCTTTAATGGTACTCTGAGAGGAGTCCAGCACCCTAACGTTATATAATCTTCTATGACTACTTTTAATTTTTTACCTTAGGTCTTACTTTTCGTGGATTTTATTACTCAGTGAACTAATTATCTTGGTGTGTGTATTGAAAAATTCATACTTTGTGTTAGGATTTGAAATGCCACCATATGTATTTGTCAGTTTGTGGATTTTCTGTTGTCTGGTATGTTAGTCTGTTTTGGTACCTCTGTTACACTCTTCTGTTTGTTACAGCTTTATGTTAGGGTTTGTATCTGACAGAGCACATTCCTCTTACTGTTTTTCTTTTTTTTTGTCCTTTTTGAGCCCGGCCGCACCGCGCTCAGCCAGTGAGCGCTGTGAGCGCACTGGTCATCCCTATATAGGATCTGAATCCGCGGCGGGAGTGCTGCTGCGCTCCCAGCGCCACACTCTCCCGAGTGCGCCCTGTTACACTCTTCTGTTTGTTACAGCTTTATGTTAGGGTTTGTATCTGACAGAGCACATTCCTCTTACTGTTTTTCTTTTTTTTTGTCCTTTTTGAGACCGGCCGCACCGCGCTCAGCCAGTGAGCGCTGTGAGCGCACCGGTCATCCCTATATAGGATCTGAATCCGCGGCGGGAGTGCTGCTGCGCTCCCAGCGCCGCACTCTCCCGAGTGCGCCACAGGCTCGGCCCCTCTTACTGTTTTTCAAATATTTTTGGCTATTCTTGCTTCTTCCAGAGTAATTTTTAGTATATCTCCCACTACCTTTTGGGGGTATTAATTGATTTTTATTAAATCCATAAAGATTATGTTTATTGGAAAATGAATATCCAGGAATACTGTCTGTTTCTCTGGTTATTCAAATCTCTTTTATGTCTCTTGGTAATGTTTTACAGTTTTCTTCATAAAAGTCACACACACTTTTTTTTGTTAAATTTATTCTTAAGAAGTGCTTGATGTTATTATTGTCATTTTGAACAGGCTTATTTCACTATTTTTGTCAGTGGTTGGCAAACTTTTCTCTAAATACTTTAGTTTTGTGGGCCAGCTAGTCTCTCTTACATGTTCTCCTCCTTCTTTTTTTTTTTTTTTTTTAAAAAAATGTTCTCCTTCTTTGTTGCTGTTTACAACCTTTTAAACTCTTTAAAAATGTAAAAACCATTCTTAGCTGGGGACCATACAGAAACAGGCTAGGGGGTCCTAAGCCAGCCTCTGATGTAGATGCTCATCGCTGGCATTTGGGAAATATTTGATTCAGTCACGTCAAAAGAGTCTTGCTCATGTGTTTTGCAGCTAGCCATTTCGTTGAAGATTCTCTCATTTCCATATCTTTTGATCCAGTTATAATTTGGTCTTTTCCTTTCAGACACTGCCTTCATCTTTCACCATCAGTGCCCAGTGATAGTGGTGATGTCAACATCCCCAGCTTGTCCCTGACATTAATGTGTATGTTGCATCACTGATAGATTTGATGTAGTAAGAGTATTAAGCAAGAATGACTGTGACACTATGTCATGTGCCTTTAAAGGAAACTACATTATTTATCATGCCACAAATTTTGGGAATTTTTATTATATGGGCCAAGTTCACCAGAGGTGGGGGTCTGATGGTGAGACTGTGGATTCTGTCTCTTGTTCCTGCAGCTGTCAGGCTGGGCAGGCAGGTGCATGTTTTTCTCACTGTGTTGTAACCATCTTAATGGTTCTCAGATGTGGTGACGAGATGGTGATCAGAGGAAGTATTGATGGGAGTTAACCAAAAGAAAGAGGTGAGGTGCGGGGGGTGCTGATTTTGGAGGGACAGCATGTGCAAAGGCCTGAGAGCTGGAAAAGGGCTGACACCTTCAAGGGTCTAAATAACACTACAGTGGGGGCCAAGTGCAACTGAATGAGGCTGGGATAGGTTGCACGGTTCCCTTTCAGCCTGGTGAAAGGATTTGGGTATCATTCTAAAGCTAATTAGGATGACGTCAAAGAGCATGCTCATTTCTGTGGAGTGATCATGCTGGTTGCCACATGGACAAAGTGTTCAGCCCCATCAAGATGGAAAAGGAAATGAGATAAGTGGCCATTGTGGTGAGGTTGCTGAGGGACAGTGGTGGCCTGTGCTGTGGAGTGGCCATGCGGGTCGGGAGAAGTGCAAGTTTGAGGAGTTCCTTGTTCGAGGAGGGTGGGCTTCAGCCCTGGAAAAAATGCTCAGAGGTGTCTCCTGCCCTTTGGAGCTCCCTCAAAAGTCACAAGGAGGGCAGAAACCACCAGCAAGTCTCAGGAAGACAGTGCTTACAGGCCAGCTGGCCTGGGCTGTATTTGGCCAGGGAGACCAGCTGTGAGCTGAGCATCGAAAGGACAATTTTATGTTTTGCTTGTATAAACAGTGTTAGGGCAGGTTAGAAATACTGATTAACTTTTGAATCTTGTTCCACCACTTATGGCCGTGTTTCTTTTGGCAAGTTACTTAACTTCTCTGAAGCTCAGTTTCCACTTTTGTGGAGTTAGCGTGCAAATGGGAGACTATGCTCACTGGCAAGAAATAATGGCCATTTGTGTAACGAGAGGAAAGAGACGTGCGTGGCACACGTAGGCACTTAGCAATTGAAGACTGCTGTTCCTACCATCGTTGTCATTGTCGTCATCATTTCCATTGTTAGTGAAACACGATCTTTCCTCCCTCAGCACCTCCTTCCCCTTTGTCATGTGGTCAGGGGCAAGACAGTGAGTGGACTTGAGATGTGTGTCATGGGATGGCAAACTTACCCAGTGTCAAATTCCCTGGGAGATTTTGCTTTTTGTTTTAACACAAATTTTGACACGGACCCTGAATTCCATTTTTTCTTTGCCCCTTGCCTTTTATCTTTGGCGTTTTGCATCTGGACCTTGGCATTTACACATACCCTGTGATCTTGGGTTGGTACGTGGTTTCTGGCCTTGAGGCTGTCTTCATCACCCTTGTGTACTTGGGTGTAGAATGTTGTGTCATTTGGGGATTTGTTCTAGAAGTTTCCAAGGATCCATTTCTTCGTTCAGCAGCTACTGTCTTCTCTCCTTCCTCCTCTTCTGTCCCCTGCATTTGCCGTCCCTGACAAAGGCTACCTCCCTTCCTGGGCTTTGTGGCCCTTTCCCTGAAGCCTCCTCACAACATTGCTGCCTGCACTGTCTTTGGCTCAATCCCCTCATGTACTCCTTTGGGCCTGAGTCTTCCGGATACGCTAAAGGGTGTGCTCTGTAAAAAGAGGGCGAGGGGAATTTGTGGTCAGTTAAATGCTTGGTAGAAAGATTGAGTACAGAATACTTGACAGAAAGTGTTCTTGTTGGGATGGAATCATCCCCCTTTGTTCCTGATGGTGGGTACAGTGGGAGGAGGGGTTGGCTGCTGCAATGCATGTGCATGTCTGGAACACTAAGGAAAACCTAGCCTAGGAGAGAATAAATGAATTCTGCATTAAAAAAAGTTCCATTATTTCCCCTATGGGTGAGTGTGGATTTGAAAGCTCTGCTGACGTGCTAAAGTGATGGGGCTGGATGCGGAACAAAGGGGCTGTATGTGACTGTGTGGCACGTGGCCTCGTAAAAATCTAGCAGTATTTCACCATCATTTCTTCTGGAAAATACAAACTCCTGTTAAGTTAAAGGTCTGTTATGGCTACTTCAGGCAGATTTTATTTTTAGGTATGTTCATTTTCGTGCATATTTTTTTTTTTCCCAACAACATGGATGAACCTGGAAAAACTTACGTTGAGTGAAATAAGCAAAGCACGGAGGGATAAATACTGCATGTGTTCACTCATATGTGGGAGCTAAGAGAGAAAGAAGGAAGGAAAGAAAGACCACAGTAGTGCATTGGTCTTACAGAAGGAGGGAACCTTCCTAGGGCTACAGAGTTGAGTGGGGAGGAAAGAGGGAGGGGGGAGTGTGGGGGGATAATTGGGTGGGGGACACAAGTAATTTCTGGTTATGGGTATGCTGCCAGTATGAATCTGGCCCTCACATCGTGGGCACGAAGGGTGACAGTTAGCTTTGTATCTCATGAATATTTATTTAAAAAAAAATCTTGGGGAAAATGGTGAGTGGCAGTGGCTAAGTCACAACGTAGAAGATTAATGGGTTTGACTACGTAAAAATGAAAACAATTCTGGCAGTACAAAAGATCATTCACAAATTCATGAGCAAACAAAAAGCTGGGATTAAAATGTTTGTATCAAGTCTAACAAATAATTAAAAAGATTAATGGGTTTGACTACATAAAAATGAAAACAATTCTGGCAGTACAAAAGATCATTCACAAATTCATGAGCAAACAAAAAGCTGGGATTAAAATGTATCAAGTCTAACAAATAATTAAAGAATTAATATCCTTAAAAAAATTTTTATAGGAAGATGCTCATGCAGGATTTAACTAGCAAAAATAGAATATAATCAAAGTAAAGCAAGGTATTTGAGAGAAAAATCCTAAGCACCTTGAGGCTGACACGATGGACGTCATGTAAGGTATTTACAACCTACACATTTGTGCTACTTCAGAGGCTGAGTTGGACAGCTCATCTATGTTACCAAATACTGCAGATTTGAATAAAACCCACAAGTCACTGTCAAAAAAAAAGTTTTACAAACACTGTAGAAAGTAGGCAAAGGGCATAAGGATAAAGTACAAAAGAGGTTCCGTGCTTGCCGACAGAAAAAAAGTTTTACAAACACTGTAGAGTAGAAAGTAGGCAAAGGGCATAAGGATAAAGTACAAAAGAGGTTCCGTGCTTGCCGACAGACAGAAAAACTCTCCAACACACAGCAAAATCTCTGAGAAGTTATCCACTGAAACAGATTTTATAGTACGGGCTATCAAACATTGATGGTATGGACAAATTTGCTGCTGGTGGGACTGCCAGAACAGAAAGTTTCTGGAAAGTTAGTTTGATGTCTCAGAACCTTCAAATCTTCCACTCTTTAATCAGTAATTCCTCCTTGGGGACTCTATTCCAAGGAATCAGGGGCATGCAAAGGATTTGTTACACGCCAGCATTATTTATAATTGTTATAAACATGTCTCCCAAATGACCGTCAGCAGGGTTGTACTGATCCCTGCAGTGGCACGTCGTATTGCTGTTAAATAGCACAGTTTTGATGAGTCAGTTAGGACATGTGTGTATGATAGTGTAGGCAGTGGAGGCTGTTGAAGGGTGGTTTGACCACTGAGCGTTGTCTGGATGGGGCATTTTAGGATGTGCATTCGTTCCCTGCAGAATGCTGTAAACATCACTTTTTCTTGTAGTTTTTGCTGTTAACGAAGAGAAGTCTAATGTTAATTATCTTTACTTTTGTAAGTAGTCTGTTTTGGTTTGTATGATTTTGTTTTTTTTCTGACAAGTTTCAGAATTTTAAATCTTTACAATTCAGACATTTCACCAAGCTGTGCCACTTGTTTCCTCTTTCAGTACTTTTCCCCAGTGCTTGAGATGTCCAGTGTGTTTGAAGACCCAAGTCTGTCATTTCTTTGTCTCCTTATCCGTCTGCCCTGTTATTGTGTCTGGGAACTCCTCTTATACAGGTATTGGTTCTTCTGGCTCTAAGAATAGTTTGCAGAATTGTTCTAATAATTTACAAGTATGGTTTCCAGCTGCACATCTGCCAGGAGATTTATTTTGGCAGTCATGTTTAATTTCCACGAACTCTTTTGGTCCTCTAGTTACTACTTTTGCTTGAATTCCCCTGTGGGTAGGAATTAGAGTTATTTTAAAGGCACACTCCTGGTCCCTGCATTAGTTTTACCTCACGGGGTGTTAACTCCACTCTGACTGCCCAGCTTGGTCTGCTTTCTGCTTGATCATTCCCCTCTGATGTCCATCAGTCCCCCACCCCCACTTTGTGAGGCCTGGGTGCCAGTGCTGGGGTCACTTCTTGTGTGTGCAGGGCTGGGCATGGAGGTGCTCTCCACCAAGCTTTCTGAGGTTGGGGCCTTTCTTAGTTGCTAAGTAGGTATATTGTTCTCTCTGTTTTGGTTCATTTTGATGGAGATTGCAGAGGGGGTTTTTGAATGTGACGTATGCTTTCATATTCCAAAGAAGTCTCTGCAGTGTTTTCATAATCTGAAATAAAATAAACATTATTATAAATTATCATGATTTTCAGACTCCCAGGTTAGAGACCTCAGGGCCCTTTCCCCTGTGCCCTCTACACAAGTGGATACTAATTCTGTTCCACTCTCTAGTTTCTCTCTTACCGCCCACAGTCCCCAGTTCTCATGTGCAGACACGCCAGGCTTCTCATCTTCCCACCTCCTCTTCATCTTCTACACATCTTCACATAGTAAGGAAGTTCCTTGCCCAAGCACAAGTTTGACCATTATCCTTATCCTCTTTGGAACTTCTGAGGTTCTCTTCTTTTTTCTGCTGAATTGAATGCAACCTCTCATCTCGGTGCCCTCCAGGGACTAATTGGTCCTGGCTTAATGTGCTGCTAACTCCTGCAGAGGGAACTGCTCGTTGACCCATTTTCCTGCTTCTCTGAGACATCTTGGTACATGGCTGGGTTTTGTCTGCTTCATTTTGGCGGGCCTGAATACTCTTGACGGTGACAGGAAGCTGGCATGATTGGACTTATCTGTTGGTGGTGTCCTGACCACAGGTCAGCAAGCTGAGCACTGTGGCGTGTCAGGTATGGGAGGCCTGGTGAAGGGTAGAGTCTGAGAAAGACAGAGAATCACTGACAGACATGTCCAAGTGCTTCAGGAGGAAGACAAACCGTGCTGATGGTGAAGATGAAATGTTTAAGGAAAGGACCAGTAACGAGTTCAAGAAAAGGTCTCTAGTCATAGGAACCTGAGTAGCCACACAAAGTAGGACTCCCACCAGCCACCATAGCAGATGAGCAGACACTCCTGCCTCTTTGCAAACTTTATTTCTGCTAGGAATTGTTTTTTTTTTTTTTTGATTGTCATAAAACATTTTAAATAAGAATATAGGAAAAAGGTTAATTTTAAGTAATTAACATACACCATCTCTGTCAGTGCTATAAGAAGAGCCTTTAGGGTTTCCTCCAAATATAGGAAGTCTCCCTTTTTTTTTTTTTCCTTTTTGTCTCTTTTTTTGTGACCAGCAACGGATCGCAACCCTCAGTGTCGCGCCCGGACTGGGACCGGCAACGGGATCGCAACCCTCAGTGTTGCCCCCACACCTCGCTCAGCCAGTGAGCGGCCGGTCTGTATGTGGGATCCGAACCCTCGGCGGGAGCACCGCTGCGCTTCCCAAGCGGTGTACTGTAGCAGTGCACCACCGGGCCGGCCCTAGGAAGTCTCCCCTTTTATGAATTGGAAACTACATAGTAAAATGGGTCCTTATAGCACCTACAAGCAACAGAAAAGATTAGAAAAAATATATAATGATCTATTTGTCCCTGTTCTTGAAAAGGGAAAATTATTTAAAAAGTGACTAAGCTGCAGTAAGTCCCATAGACTTGTTCCTTGATGGGCATTGCTCTGTGTGTTGATATACATGTCCCTGCTTCTCAAACTGGCATGTGTATCCCTTGTAGGACCTGATCTTGTACTAACGATCAACATGCACATGTGGGATGCCATTTTCGGGAAGAGGGAAATATCTTTAAACTAGAGTTTTTCAATTTTGGCACTATTGATATTTTGGGCCGGATTATTGTGTATTGTGTGGTGTGTCCTATGCATTGTGGGATGTTTAACAGCACCCCTGGCCTCTACCTAATAGATGGTAGTCGTTGTCCCTAGTTATGATGGCCAAATATCTCCAGACATTGCCAGATGTCCCCTGGAGAGCAGAATCAATTCAGGTTGAGAACCACTGCTTTAAACAAATGCTGATATGATATCAACAAAAATGCAAAATGTGCAATCTGTATGTAAACCAGAATAGCCATTTCTGAAGAATTTGACGTGTATACTTAGCTATCTCCATTCCATTGATGTTTTTTCTTTTTGCTCTCTGACTACTGAACTCTCAAATTTTGTATACAGTAATTCTTTGTCTTTTCTTATTTGTTTACATTTCATTTTAACCCCCTGGCTCATCCAAAGTATTTGTGGAATGAAAAGTATCCCATGAAGAATGCCTTGAACAGAAAGTTTTCTACTTGTATTTCTAAACTTGTTGCAGGCCTGTCTTGATATTTGCAGGACAGCTTGGTTGGGTTATTCATTTCTGGTGGGAAATTAATTGGTAGTAAGATCTCACATCACCCTAATTGGAGTGCCAGTAAATGTCCTCTGCCCTTCCCACCCCAATCTGCTTACGTTAATTTTTTCTTTACAAGAACTCAGGCATACCTAGGCATGTTTTATTGTATGTGTGCCAACCCCTGTAGGGATCCTTTGTGCCCTCTCACTTCTGAAGCCTAGTTCTCCAAACATTTGTTAATCTTAGGGTGGATCACTTTGATTTCCCAGGTCATATGTACCTCCATTGTTTGAAATTGAGTTTTTAATTTTCTGCTGCTTCACTGAAACTTGGCTCCATAGAATTATTCTGGAAGTTTCCTGCTTTTGGCTTTTCCTTAGACTTTGGGGTATTATGCTGTTTCTTTCTTAAATAATGTTAGAGCCTCTGAGATTCTCTGGACATGTCAGATCCATCCTGGGTCTAGTAGTGTTGATTCCCAACCTCCCATCCCATCTTGTCTCTTGTCACTTTACCTCTCTTTAGCTGGTGGGGGAGATTGAGTTTCTTTTTTAGGTTTATGTTGTCATTTGATTGATACTGCATTTGATTGATATTGAATGTTTTGGCGCTCTCTCTCTCTTTTTTTTTTTTTTGGTGGCATTCTAGCCCATTTAAAGCTCATCTTGCTGCCTTCCTGGAATTCCTGTATGGCCATTTAATTCTAGGTTGGCTTTGTCACCTCCTTTTAATGCTTTAGAGTGTTCCCCTCCCTTTAATTGGGCACATGTAGGGAATTCACAGTTATTTTAATATCCCTCTAGTCGTGGTAAAATGGCTATATTTTCATTGTCCAGTGTAGTAGCTTAGCTGCAAGTGGCTATTTAAATTTTAATTAATTAAAATTAAGTACAATTAAAATGCATTTGCATTAGCCACATTTCAAGTGCTCAGTAGCCATATGTGGCTAGTGATGACTCTATTGGACAGGGCAGATACAGAACATTTCTCTCATTGCAGAAAGTTCTGTAAAGTAGTTCTGGGTTATAAGATACGTACCATAATGCATGTCAGAGACATACCTTGACTATTTTTTTCTCCCTAGGATTGTCTTATTTTTGATAATTCAGTTCAGTGGTCCCCCTCTCCAAGGGGCAATTCAGAATCTGGATGACTGTAAATGAAGAGAGGGTGGGTACTTGAAAAGCGTAATTAGGAGATATATATTTGGATGTTTGGGTGTAACTTGTAATATGACTTTTTTCTGTGCAGGAAACTTGATGACCATGTGTCCTTTGTTGTTTGTGTGCTTCTAGGTGATTGGCTGCACTCCCTCTAGGTGCTAAGAGATGGTGTTTGCGGATCTCATCTCTGCCTAAGAATCGGGTGCTCCAGACACTGGAAGGGCCGACTCTGACCCTGGGCTCCTTGTTGAGTAAGCCCTCACTTCCAGCCACTCCAGTCTCACGACGGAGACTGCTTGTGCTGTCTTAATGATGGGTATTGGTAAGAACACCACGTCCAAATCAATGGAGGCCGGAAGTTCAACGGAAGGCAAATATGAAGACGAAGCAAAGCACCCTGCTTTCTTTACTCTTCCGGTAATAGTATTCTCTGTCTTCCTTTCTTCTTAAATCACTCTAAAGTAGTTTTTGTATGGAATCAACAGTTTCTGTATGGATTGGCTTTAATACTTATGTTTTCAGTGAAGGTTAAGGTATTTGAAAAAAAATAAAATAAATGCTTTTCAGGTGTGATAGTTTTTAGGCTAACCATTGGGGGTCAGCCCTGCTCTCAGCCTGGAGTCACCTGATGGGATTAACTCCAGGAAGGAAGTGTGCATTGCTATGAATGTTTTAAACCTAGCCTAGTGCTTACAGTATACTGTAGGATGTCGAAGTCTTGGTTTTATCTGCAAAAACATGCTCTTATGAAGTAACATGTAACCCAACTTCAGACTCATCTTGTAAGGTGGGAGGATGAATGACTTATTATTTGGAACCCAAATTGTTCGTGCATGGTATTATGGCGGCGGCAGCTAAGATAGAGGTAGTTTTATCTGAAAAGTGATATCAGTCAGATAAGGATGATTACACATGATCAGAATTCAATTCTGATATTTTTCCCAGATATAGGATTATGACTTATGTGTATAAAGTTACCTATAAAGTGTTGGTTTAAAAAAGAAATAAAAGCCCCTTAGAGAGAACTTGCCTTGGGGTGTTTTTCTGTTGATATCAGAAATGTGGTTAATGGCAAGAATACTATTCTAGGATTTCTTAAAACACGGTTCTGGGGCCGGCCCAGCAGCACACTCGGTAGAGTGCGGCGCTTGGGAGTGCAGTGGCGCTCCTGCCAAGGGTTCGGATCCCATGTAGGATTTCTTAAAACACGGTTCTGGGGCCGGCCCAGCAGCACACTCGGTAGAGTGCGGCGCTTGGGAGTGCAGCGGCGCTCCTGCCAAGGGTTCGGATCCCATATAGAGACCGGTCCGCTCACTGGTTTAGCGTGGTGCGGGCGCAACACCAAGGGTTGCGATCCCGTTACCGGTCATGAAAAAAGACAAAAAAAAAAAAGGAAAAACAACAACAACAAAAAAAACACGGTTCTGGAATTTGCCTCACCATGGCGTTACTCAGTAAGAAAGACGTGAATGTGGCTGGCTACTTGTGTTCACAGTTTAATTTTTACTGTATTAATTTGCAGAGAGGTGTTCAACTGATTTTACAACTGGCATTACTATTTTCTTTTTTCCTGTAAAATGAAATTTTGAAGCTGGATTTTTTGTAATGATGGAGGCTTATTGTTGACACAGGTTTTCTAAAGCAAGGGACAGTATACTTTATTCATTAGTCAGTTGTTCAAGTTTAAATTAGATCGTCTTGAAGAATGAAAAGGAAAGTTTCATGCGTGGGTATTGACTCGTCTCTGTTGTGGCTTTTTTTTTTTTCTTTTTTGCCTTAGAGCCCAGTGGATTATTCACTCTCACCCTCCTTCACTTCAGAGAAAAGAATTTGTGCATATCTTAGCCACCCACCTGCCTTGTCATTATGGTTTAGAATTTTAGATTCACTTATTTTAGCATTCAAATTGTGATATTTAAATTCACCAACATGTGTTATCAGTTTTTGTACTCCCTGTTGTTTCTTGCATCTTTCTCCTTCCCTCTCAGTTTTCTTTAAAAATACACCAAGGATCTGTGGATGGTTACTGTCGTATCCTTTGTACATCTCAAAAGCGGTGTATTTTGCTCTCAGCTCTTCCTTGAACTTCTGTTTATCATGCACCCAATGCCTCTCAGTCTCTCCATTTTTCTTTAAGTGCTTTCTCCTGATTTGGATATCTTTTTCTGGTGCTACCTTCTGAATAAACCCCCAGTATTTTCCAGTTTACCGATTCTTTGTGTACAGTCGTGTGTTTGTGTTGAATTTTTTTTTTTTTAAAGATGACCGGTAAGAGGATCTTAACCCTTGGCTTGGTGTTGTCAGCACCACGCTCTCCCAAGTGAACCACGGGCTGGCCCTGTTTGTGTTGAATTTTTTTTTTTTTAAAGATGACCGGTAAGAGGATCTTAACCCGTGGCTTGGTGTTGTCAGAACCACGCTCTCCCAAGTGAACCACGGGCTGGCCCTGTTTGTGTTGAATTTTTATTGTAACAATTTTACTTCTAAAATATCTATTTGGCTCATTTCTGCCTATTTTTGGTTTTTAATTTCTTTTATGTGTATGTTTTAAAATGTTTTTTTCATTTAAATCATTTGAGAACCCTAACATGTTTATCTTAAAGTCTCTCTTCAGTGTTCTCTTTTCATTTGGAATCTTTTACGATTTTCTTCCCTCTCTCTTTCTCTCCGTTTCTGTGATTTTGCATTTTCCTGTCTTGAATCTAGTCCAGAACCAGACCTTACAGTGGAAACCTCGTTCTCCCCCAGTGGTGCTGACCATGACATGAAGGAGTGGGGAGAGGAGACCTGCCTGGCCCCTGGTGAACCTGTGTGAGGCTCCTCAGTTCCTGTTCCCTTGCTGGAGCCCGGGCTCCCTGGCTGAGGGCTTCTAGGCTCAGAGCCCAGCAGGTCCCAACGTCAGTCCCATTTATTGCTTAATGTTTCTTATGTATGGAAATGTTTGTCTGTTTAAGCTTGCCTATTTTGCCCTCTATCACTGACATATTTTAGGGGTGGGATTGGGAAAAAGGAGTATTCCTCAAAGCATTAATTTCCAGATCCATCCTATGGGAGCTGGGAATGTGGACATAATCCGTTGCTGGATATAAATATGATGTAATTATAAAAGTTGATTTAACACTAGAGCACTTTAGTTAAGGATGTTACAGAATTTTTATCCCAGTCTAGGGCTAATAAAAAGAAACATAAAAAAGGGGAAGAAAATAAGTTGCCGAATTGAACTGCAGCAAGGAATACTAGCATTGGAATGAGGGGATTGATCTGGGAGAAGAGAGAAATGCCAGGGGGCAGGACTGTGAAGGGTTAGCACAGAAGCCATCAGGATGACCTTGAACCTGGGATGCTAAGAAGGGTTTTAATCTGAACTCTCTCAAAGCCTATAAAAAAGGAGAGGGTCAAGTAAAAGAAGAAACACGTGGAAACAAAAGCTTATCAAAGAAAGTTTATAAAGAAATAGTTGGTGTGATGGAATTTGGGGGTGTGGAAAGTTTTGTTAGAAGATATGTTGTAATATAATAAGAACATGAACATTGTACTGCCTTTATTTAATCAGTAATGAAATTGCTAATGTAAGATAACCTTAAAAAAAATAGAAGACCATTTTGAATGACTTGCTCGTTGACAGGACAGGGGCTGTCTGAGCTCTGGGATTAGTGTGGGGTTAGCCTGTCTGCACTTGGGGCATGTGTATGTCTGTTCATCTTTCAGCCCACAAGGGCTAGACACTGATTTCATAGAATCCGACAGCATTAGAGCTGAAAGTGGCTTCAGAACTCTCTTAGTGGTTCTGTGGAAGGTAAAATGTAAGGATTTGCCCAAAGGATCTAGTTCAAATGATGTGTTAATTAAACAAAGCTCATATCAGTTGGATCACAGAAGCTTTTCTCCCCAAGGAGCTTACAGTCAGGTAAGCAATGTGTGAGCTGTCCATAAACAACACTAATGGAAGGTGCAGTGGGTCAATCGTACCAAGTTTAACAGATGTTAGAAAGAGTTGGAGGTGGCGGTGATTTAACTGCTGTAGTTGATGATCGAGTGAAAATGAGGATGGTGTCTGTTTCCTCCAGTGCCTTGTAAGTGTGAGCATCTCACTGATTTTGGGTGGCTATTTTTGTTTTGTTTTATTTTTTGTTGGCCTTAGAACATGGTCACTCAGTGAATTGGGTGGATTATAGAGTGGTACTTGTAAGAGAGTCTTTGGGACAGTTTTAAATATAGGTGAGTTTTGCTGTCTTTAAAACATGTCTGTCATGGAAAATATGAATGATTTTATTATAAAAAGAGAGGAGAGGTAGGGGAAGAGGCAGGGGGAGCTGAGAGCCAGGAGAGGGCCCTCATCTGTCTTGGGTTCTTGAGGGGTGGCGGCTGACGTAGACATGTTGGGACGTGTGGAAGTGGTGGGAAGGACAGTGCACAGGAAGGGTCAGCCTGCGCCAAGTCAGGCAGAAGGGAAGCGAGGTGGGGAGCAGGCGGCTTTAGAACGGGGTTGAAAGCCTAGATTCTGGGTGGCTTTTGAATGGTTACCTAAGAAGTTTAGTAGTTTCTAGCTTATCAGTAAAAAGCTCTCCAGGGGCTTTTGCTCAGGGGACTAACCTGAATAGGATGTGCTTTAGGAATATTGAAGAAAAATTTGGGAATGGTGTAGAGATCGAACTAGGGTAGGACACAGTTAGTAGAAGAAAGAACTGTGTGTTTTGCAGTAATTACCTAGCAAATATATACTGAACACATACTGTATAAGAAGTGGCTTGTATCTGTGCATAAGACCTTGCAACTTACTCTCTGCCTTCCAGTACTAAGTGAACCCGAGCAGTGAGTGGGCAAATCCAGCACAGTAGAGCAAGTGCCACAGTAGGTTTACTGGGTTCCTGTAGGGTGCTAAGGGAGCCCATTGGACTCTTTGGGGTGACTTGTTTGAGTGGGGACAGGTTAGGACAGGAAGAGTGGGGGTTCTGGGAGGCATCACAGGCCTGAACTTACGTGGGGACAGTGAGAGTGGAGGTGAGGCTGACAGAAGAGATTCCGAGGAGATTCTGAGGGCCAAGAGAGGGGCAAGGTCAGGATGCCCACCAAGATTTTATGCATAGGAGCCTAGTTGGGCAGATGATGCCTTTGCAGAAAACATGGGGTCTAGGAAAATTCATAAGTGGGGGGAAGATGGAAGATGATGGATTTGAAGTACTGACATACTCCTGTAGCCTGCAGGCATTGGGGTTGGGACCTGGAGCACAGAGAGTGAGAGCAGGAGTGCTATAAAGACTCACTGCAGAGGCTTATCTGAGTGGCGGGGTGGCCACGGGAGAGGACAGGAAAAGAGGGCGAGGGGTCCTATTGCTGGACAGGCCCACACATGAGTGATTTGCAGGATCATGCCAGGACATCACTGCCTGCTCATGCCTCACTGAAGAGTGAGCAGCATAGCAGCTCTGTGTTTTGTCTTTTTCTCTAGATCTGTGCTGTCTGACATAATAGCTGCTAGCCACGTGTGGCTATTTAAATTTATATTAATTAAAATTAAATAAAATCCACAGGTCACTTTCTCAGTTGCTCTAGTTAAATGCTCCATACCCACCTGTGGCTCACGGTTAGCCCATCCCTTTGCTTGCTGGTCAGGACCTTGCAAGACTCAGAAATGCAGGCTTTTATTTCTTTGCTCTGGAGTCTGCAGCTGGGCCCCAGGCATCAGCTGTTAAGATGTTCAGCATACACAGGTATGCTGAAGTGCTAGGAGGTTGGGCAGCAGGAACCAAAGCTGACCACTCCTCAGAACAAGCTTGGGGAGGGTCTGCTAGAGTGTGTTGCTGAGGGTATGGGTGTTGAGGATCCCACCATTAGAGATTCTCTTAGGCATCCTATATTAGATAACTGTTTCCTAAAATAAGTGCTAATTTTTAAACTTATGGAAGGGAATCAGAATTTCTTTAAAGAAAACAAAACATCCTCAACAATAATTTAAAAAGAGAAAGAATAAATCCATATATAGAAGAAGAATATTGACTAGGTATCAGTAAGAACAAGAGACATACAAAGCCCCAGGATTCATGGAAATTAGACTGTATGACCAGATTGATGTTAAATAGGGAGAACATAACAACAAATCTGCTTATCCCACGGGAATCTTGTTAGGCAAATTTGTGTGTTTTTAAAGGCAGTAGGAAATGTGCAGTAGTGGTGAATGCACTGTGATAAGAAATTGGAACCAGAAAAAACAGCAAAAAGTCTTGAAGAACTACCGTTCCTTAAGGACATTGGCTCGGAAGTACAGCTGGGAAGAACAGCCAGAAAAAAATTGTGTTTGCTCCACAGTTCTCCTGTGTCAGTAGCTCTGGTATCATTTGAACCTGGAAACCAAGTTAATAGCCTGCACTTCCTATTGGCATGCACACATTTGTAATCCAGCCTGTTGTTTCAGCATGTCATTCAGAGCTGGGGAAAGTTTCTAAGATTCCATAAGTTTTTATTTCTTCTACTGCTCTTAACAGCCTCTGTGAGAATATTTGGGGTAGAGAATTTCAGCAGTGGGTGCAGGGGCAGGGAGGGTCTGGAGACAGGAAGGCAAGTTAGGGTGTTTAGGGCAGTCCAGGTGAGAATCAATTGTGACCTGACCTGAAAAGTAGGAAGGAAAGGAATTCTTTTGGTCAGCAGATGTTTATTGGGAGCCTGCTTCATATGAGGCTATGGGAACACAGCTGTGGAACAAGCCAAGGTTCCTGCTCTTGTGGAATTAGCCTTTTAGTGGTGGTGGGCAGAGACAGACAATAAACAAGTAAGCAAATACATCAATCGTGTGGCAGCCAGTGACCAATTCTGTGAAGAAAAATAAATCAGAAAAGGGGGATAGTGAGGAATATCGTGTGAGGTCAGACAAGGATCTTACAGGACCTGCAGGTCATTAATATTAATTGAATGCCCCCCACAGGTTCTAGGGGAACAGCAGAGAATAGACAGAAAAAAATAGACAGATAAAAATCTCTGACCTCATGGAGATCCCTTCTGGTAGTGGAGGCAGCACCTGATAGAAATAAGTCAAGTGTGTGGCTGTTGTATGTTAATAATTACAAAGGAAAAAATTTGGGAAGCAGGACAGGGTGTTGAAGTTCAGGTGATCAGGAAAGGCCTCACCGAGAAGATAGCATTTCTGTAAAGGCCTGGAGGAGTTGAGGGGGAGCTGTCATGACAGTGCAGAGCAGCAAGTGTAAAGGCCCTGAGGCAGGAGGGTGCCTGATGTGGCTGACAGCAGCGAGGTGGCGTAACCTAGAGATTACATACGGTTTTGGACAGAGGTGTGACAGGCTCTGCCTAGTTTTAAAAGGATCCCTCTAGCTTCTTCCTCCTTCCTTCCTTTCCCTTCTCTCTCTCTGTCTCTCTCTCTCTCTCTTTTTTTTTTTTTTTTAAGAAAAGTGACCTTGGCAGATGTAAGGAACCCTTAGCATGCTTCTGGCTGCTGTGGCCCCAGGAGCCCTTTGGAGAAAGCGCCCTAGGAAGACCAGGGCTGGGCCGTGCAAGTGAAGGAGGTTGAGCTTTCCAGGGTCAACGTGTGCTTTTGCCTGTGGCATTGGCTGCCCCAGATGGTTTTGCTTGCATGTGGCCACCAGGGGTGTCACAGGTGCCATCCAACTTGGAGAGGCTATGAAAGCAGAAATAGATGCTGTGTTTCATCAGCCAGCTTCAAGGTAGCTAGAGTTAGTTACATCTTTCATCTACATCTTTTGGCATGTCACAAGCCACTTTGTGGCTTGACAAAGCTCACTTTGATTTATTCATGGTAGTTAATTTTTGAATTTCCAATAATAGTGATGATAGGTAGGAGATTTTTATGTTCATTACAAAGGAGCTTGGAATAAAGGCTGGGAAATGCTAATCTTGATATCTTTATTCCTAATCTTGTGTGTATATTGGGGGAAGTAAAGAATAATATGTGTTACCTTTTAAAAGAATAGAAAGGAGTTAATTTGGGGAACTTTATTACTTTACTACCCAGAAAGTGCGTTACTATAAAATGGTTTACTTTGCTGCTGCACAGACACATTATAGTGGTGGGTGAATTATACCAAATCCTGAAGCGGTGAGGAGTCGGGGTCTGAGCACTCCACAGAGGTTCAGGATTTCCCAGGCGCCTGTGCCCTCTACACAGGTGCTAGTAAGCAGCTAGTTCACTGTCGCTTCTGCATAACATAGGTGCCCCCAGCTGTCACTTCAAACCTGGCATTGTTGTAAGACTGATCCTCAGCACCACACCCTTGGGCTATGGCTTCTGCCACTCGTGCTTCCTACACCTCTGAATATCTCAGGAGAATTGTTTAAAAACAAATACTAACATCATCGTCTTAGCTTAGTAGAAATAAAACACTTGAGCAAAAAAGGACATTGTATTTATTGAGCAACAGGCACACTCAACAGCCAAAGTCAAACTAGCCGTGCATATTGGAGACAAACAAAATCAACCAGACATATTTAGGCAGAGAAACCTGTTTTCATAGCCGATTGAGTGAGTGATTGTACAATATCAGTTTTTTGTTTGTTTGCTTTGTTTTTTTGTGTCTGGCCAGTACAGGGATGCGAATCTTTGATTTTGGTGTCATAACACCATGCTCTAACAAACTGAACTAACCAGCCAGCCTGTACAATATTAGTATGAGACAAAATCTAAAGCCACAGTTTAGTTTCAAATAGTTTTTTAGAGAGAAAGGGCATTCTGTTCCCAAAGAGATTATAAATAATCTGATATTTTTAATAAAAACTTTATCAATTTCCTGAGATGAAAGATGCCAAGATTCCTCTCTGTTATCTGTAATGCTGTTAATAACACAAAAGAAAATCAGACTTTATTGATTTAGCAAGCTTTCCAAGATATGTTTTATTTCTCAATTAAAATAATATTTAGAGGGCTGAGCCCGTGGCGCACTCAGGAGAGTGCGCTCCCGCCGCGGGTTCGGATCCTGTATAGGGATGGCCGGTGCGCTCACTAGCTGAGCGTTGTGCGGCCGGTCTCAAAAAGGACAAAAAAAAAAAATTTAGAGGTTCAAAAATGTGAAGCTTTGATACCATCATTATTTTTATACTTTTCCCTTAAAAATTTTTCAGTGCCTTTCATGAAGAACTGATTTCTAACATGTGACTTTTTAAAATTAAATTTTGTATTTTTTTAATAAGTAAATCATTAAATGGCTAATTAAATAAACCAAAAGAAAAAATACTAGTAAAATAGGCTAATATTTTGAATAGAACTCTTCATCTTTAAGCACTGTTTAGGCAGCTCCCTGCACATAAGCCATCAGAAATGAGCCAGTCAGTCAACAGCAGTCCCCCCATGAGTGTCCGCACCTCCTTGGCTGCCAAGTCCGTTTCTCCCTTCAGTAAGAATCTGTTTCATCTCCCCATTGCTCCAAAACCTCCTGCTTTCCAAGTTTGTTCCCATTCCCAGCTGGAGCTCTGGTGGAGCATGAGGGCCATGGGAGAAGGGCCCCTCCATGTTTCCCTCCTTTGGGGGATGAGGGTGGCATGGGAGAGGGGAGGTGGGTTGGCTGCATCCCAGCTCTGCAATGTGAGATTGACAGGGTGGAAAGTGGGCTCTGAGATCCCAAGGGAAACTATGCAAATACATTAGAAGTCATAGATTATTTAGGTCAATAATGTTTATAGTTAAATAAACTTCCTGGACTAGCCTGGGAAGGTAAAACTTTCCTGCTGGGATATTTTCTATGTGTCAAGCATATTTTGGCTTATCAACACTCTCTCTCTCCCTACACCAGTCTCTTTGGGACTGGTATCTCCATCCACCCAGCCGCCCAGGTGAGAAAAGCTGAACAGTGGCCTGGATACTTTACCCCTCTCTCTGCCTCCAGCCTCTGGCCCAGGGTTGGGTGTTGCTCGTTGTACTGTGGTGGTATCTCCCCCTGAACTTGCCCTCAGAGTTGGGCAGTGCTGCAGCTCCCATCCAGGCAGTCTCCAGGAGGCATCCAGTTCACAACCTTGCTCTCTCTTGAACTAGACTACCTTTCCCAGACCGCTGTTAATACTGTGGCCCAGGCCATTGTTCTCTCTCGTCCTGAAGGGTCTGCCTGTCTCTGCTCCTGTCCTCATCACTTTACTCCACCTAGCTACAGTCAGAGTGGTTGTCCAAGGCACGTATCAGATCATGGCTCTCCTGTGCTCAGTATCCGTTCGTGGATCCTTGTAGCACCCCCTCTGAATGGAGCTCTTAAGAAGTGGGAAGACTGCATCCTCATTGTCTAGTGCACAGTTAGGATTTGTTGAGTGAATATGTGAGCCTTTTTCTAGGCTATGGAGGGTCTGCATTTTACAGTATTTATTTAAGGTTTGTGTGTATGTATGTATATAGAGTAAGTAAAGGAAGCAGTGAGACTTGCTAACTCCTTCCAAAGTCTGTCCTCTTTGGTGCCATGTACACAGATTAAAAAAAAAAAAAATTATTGAGGTGAAGTTCGTATAACATAAAGTTAACCATTTCAACGTGAACAATTCAGTGAGATTTAACACATTCACAATGTTGTGCATCCACCACCACCTAGTGCCAAAACATTTTCATCACCCCAGAAGGAAACCCCGTGCTCATGAAGCCATCATTCCCTGCAGCAACCTGAGATGAATGCAGGTGAAGGTTAGTTTAGCTGGCCTGGGATGTTAAATCTGAACTGGGTTTCTCTGATATTTCATAACTAAACGTTGTTGTAAGAGAGTTCATCCTGAGTGTGTGTCCCTCTTAGCTTCTCAGTGAGTTGAGTGCTGCTGTGATACGAGTTGGAGCATGGTTCTCATAGTAAGTTAAGAGTGTTGTGTTGTGAACCTGAACCTGGCTGGAATGTGTGTCCCACCAGGAGCTAGTTTTATAGGCAAACCAGCTACAGACCCAGTTGGCTTGTGTAAAAAGCTATGGCATAGTTGAGAAATAGTTTTATAAGCAGATCTTTATTTGGAATAATATGAGAAAATTCTGCCCTGTAAGAATATGCACTGTTAATTGAGATCTCTGGCATACTTGAAAACCAGCCTAAGACTTGGGTTATAATCTGTGTGCTTTTGAACGAGAAATGCAATTTTTCAATGGCCTGATTTCCTCCACTTTCATAGGTGAAAAACACACAGGTTTTGGCTCTCATGAGAATTGCAAAAGGCTTTTTGGGGGGAAAAGATATTTCTACACAGCAGAGTGGTGTACACTTACACAGCCTCTAAATGAAGTGTTTCCCTTCAGGTGGTGATAAACGGAGGTGCTACGTCCAGTGGTGAACAGGACAATGAAGACACTGAACTCATGGCTATCTATACCACAGAAAATGGCATCGCGGAAAAGGTACCCTTACCGTACCCACATCCACTCACACGTCACTGTTGCCCTGTGTCCTGTGCAGAGACACATGTCCTTCATCTGGGGCTTGGTCTCTACCCTCCTGAGGGGGTGTGTCTTGTGTGGGAGTGTTCTCTTTATAATGGACATAGGAGGAGTCACGAGGAGTAGAAGTTACTAGTTTTTAATTGTCTAAATGGTAGTTATGGTGAGAACCTTACAAGGGGTCATTATGTAGATGTTTTTAAAAACCTCAGCCAAGATGCCAGAGGGAAGAGACTGGGATCTGAAGTTAGGTCTGGATTCAAATGTGACTCAGACCCTGAGGGAATTACTGAAGCTTTCTGGGCCTCAGTTTCCTCATCTCTAAAATGGGAAGAGAAACATCAGCATCTGTGTTAGGGCTGTTGTGAAGATTGAATGAAATAATATGTATAAAGTTATTAGCATTGTATCTGTTAACATATTATATGTGCAAAAAGTAAAAAATAAAAACCAGCAGGTAGTCTGTGTAGATTGTGAAAATGCCTTTGATGAAGCTCTTGAACACCACACAGTAAGGCAGGGAGAGTCTTTTTTTCTGGTCTCATCCCATCTCCTTAAAGGGTCAGTCTCTGTGACCGTAGTTATAGCAGCTACGAGAGAGCTGCCCAAAGAGGGTCTAGATACCTTGATTCCTGTTTTTCTTTATGTCTGCGCTGTGCCTAACACATATGGAAAGTTTGATAATGTGGCATTTCCAGATTGCATCACAGCTCTAAGACTTCTCAGTTTCATTTGAGTTTTATTTGGTAGGCTTTTTAAAACGGATTTTATTTTTACTGTGAAAATTTACTAATTTAAACAACTTATATAATGAGATATTCTAATCTAGAATTACTGTATTATACCGTGGATCATGTATACTGTATATTCTATTAACAAAGCACTAAGAAGTTGATACATACAAATACAAGGGGTCTTCAAGAAGTCCATGGAAGGATTTGTATTATCTTTTAATTTTCCACAAGCTTTTTGAAGTACTCTTGTAAATACCCCACCTGGGAATTAGTGCAGTAAATTTACAACATAATCACCACAATGATAAAGAATAAGGAAATTATATTGAAATTCTGGGGGGTGGAAATTTTGGCCATCTTGGCCAATTTACTATTATTTTCCTGCTTCTTGAGCTGTTATAAGTTTTATGGAGGTAAATTCAAGTAGATTCAGGCATGGTATTGAAAATCCAGGAGTGGTAGGTTCTGAGCTGATGCTCAGAGCATGGAGATCAGAGCAGCAGTGGTTGGTGCAGGGACATGGGCCTGCAGTCTGCAGCTGGGCCACATCCCATACCGGGGGATCTCAGCATTTGTGTGGCATCCCACACCGGGGGATCTCAACATTCATGTGGCACATCTTGTAGCCGAGCACCCTTCATGGACTTATGGCCGCACCAGATTCTGTGTGTGGTAATCCCAGGCTGTCCTGTTTTTGGACTTCCTCTTCCATTGTCCAGGAAATGATGGCTCTCTTTTGAAATGAATAATAAGGGGCATTAACACATTGGGACTTTTTAACCTCCATAGCTGTACCTTTTACTGATGGTAGTGATCTGTTTGCAGGAAAAACATCTAGCACATTTATGCTGGACATTTATTTTCCTGTTTGGGGTGAAAATTTTTTTGTTATCTAATGAGATAGAGTGTCTTCATATTTTACTGGCTATTTTTCTTGTTTTATGAAATAATACTAGTGAGAAGAGCTACCGTGGATTGAATAGGGCTAATAGATAGGCCAGACTCTCAACTGGATGCTTTTTTAGGCAGCCCATCCTATCATATCTCATAAGAACCCTGTTAAAAATGTGCTATTGATATACTTGTTTGAAAGACAAAGAAAATGAAATATTTAGATCTCCTGCTATTTTGAATCTGTGCAACAAAAACTTCACACCAGAGGATGCTGCCCTTTGGGATCTTGCTTTTCAGATGGCACTGAAAGGTTCTTTCTCTTAGGAAATAAGAATGGGAGGTTGAAGGAGAGATGAGAGAACCAAGGGCCAGTGATGCTGTCCTATGTGTTCTCTATATTCATGTTTGCTTTCCTAATTATGGTTAACATTTTATTATAATACATTTACTTATTTTATCAAAAACTTGACTTTTCTGGCATATGTTACTGTTTTTGACCCCCTGTGGTAAATGCTGGTTAATACGTAATTAGCTACAAGGTACCCATCTTAGAATTTGCCCAAGGAGATTTATTCCTGAAAGGATCAGANTTATTTTATTTTATTTTATTTTTTTGTCTTTTGTCTTTTTTTCCGTGTCTGGCAACGGATCGCAACCCTCAGTGTTGCCCCCGTACCGGACCGGGTACCGGCAACGGGATCACAAGCCTCGGTGTTGCTCCCGCGCCTCGCTCAGCCAGTGAGCGGGAACCGGTCTGTATATGGGATCTGAACCCTCGGACGGGAGCGCTGCTGCGCTTCCCAAGCGGCGCACCATCCAGTGTGCCACCGGGCCGGCCCCAATGGTTAACATTTTATTATAATACATTTACTTATTTTATCAAAAACTTGACTTTTCTGGCATATGTTACTGTTTTTGACCCCCTGTGGTAAATGCTGGTTAATACGTAATTAGCTACAAGGTACCCATCTTAGAATTTGCCCAAGGAGATTTATTCCTGAAAGGATCAGAAGCATGGTAAGGCCTTATCGCGAATCCTGAGTGGAAGATGCATTGTGACCCATGCCCAGTACATTCGTAGCATTGACCTCAGCATCACTGGCTTTCTTAAACTAGGGATGTTGAGGGAATTGAGCTTCGTAGGAGGGTATTTGAAACATAAATGAAATAATCAAGTCAATAGCCTAGATGGTCCCACTGAAATATCAGTATTCTGTTCTACAGATTCCTTACAAAATTTGTTTACAGAAGTGTTTGAGATGGTTGCAGTGGTACTGAAAATCATTATTAATCACAATTTCAGAAAATCAGTTGTTTCTGGTAATTATTAGGAAGCAACTCTGTTTCTTTGTGAGAGGCCGTGTAGCATGTTGGCAAATGCGGCCTTCGGGGGCAGCCTGTCGGTATGCAGCTCCCGAGCAACCCACACACCTTCTCAGAGTCTCTAGTTCCTCATCCACAAAGTGAGATCCTAGCAGCTTGTAACTTCCCAGGACCATTATGAGGAGTAAATAACAGAGTGTAAAATAACACAAGGCTCTTAGGGAGCAGTAATTGCCATAACAGAAAAATAGTCGCATGTAAACTAGTTATTAAAGTCTCCACGTGAGTGTGCTGCCCTGCTCACCAGTGGAGTCTTTTGCTGCCAGTTGTTTCAACTGCACAGTTGCAAGTATCACAGAGATGGTTTATTTTCTATAAGACAAAATAAACTTTTTTTTTTTTTTTAAATAGATGACTAGTAAGGGGATCTTAACCCTTGACTTGGTGTCGTCAGCACCACGCTCTCCCAAGTAAACTAATTGGCCATCCCTATATAGGGATCCGAACCCGTGGCCTTGGTGTTGTCAGCACCACAGTCTCTCAAGTGAGCCACAAGCCAGCCCTAAAATAAACTTATTTTTATAATTTTGAGGTTTTTTTTTTTTTAAGTTTAAGACCTTTTCTGACTTGTTCCCTACAGATTCTGTCTTTTACTAAGGTACCAGCTGTTTTTTAAAATTGAAGTTCTCTTGAACATGCTTGTTTAACAGCAAATAGTCCAAAAATGTATTATGGAAGTTTAAAAACTGACCCTTCCATTATTTATGTACTCTGTGTAACTGTGGTTGGCAACCTGGTATCTATATTCCACACCACTTTCCATGCAAGCACGGATTCCCTAAATATTAACATTTTACTACATTTGCTTAATCATTCTCTGTGCTCAAATACAGAGTGAGTGTACTTG
Organism: Galeopterus variegatus; assembly: GCF_000696425.1. Lineage (NCBI taxonomy): Eukaryota > Metazoa > Chordata > Mammalia > Dermoptera > Cynocephalidae > Galeopterus > Galeopterus variegatus. The sequence continues at coordinate 34,066 of NW_007727900.1, forward strand.
AACCTTGCATCAGGGTAGCCAAGGCTCAAAATTATACGATGGTGGTGGCCACTTGATAAAGTTGTTTTTCAGTGACAGTGGCCCATACTGAACTCAGTTAATATTAGTCCTTGCGTTTACTAAGTGCCTCCTCTTCTTTCTCTTGCCCACAGAGCTCTCTCGCGGAGACCCTGGATAGCACTGGCAGTCTGGACCCCCAGAGATCAGACATGATTTACACCATAGAAGATGTTCCTCCCTGGTATCTGTGTATATTTCTGGGGTTGCAGGTAAGATGGTTCCTTTAGGATGTGTAACCACCAACAAATGCTTGAATTGTCTACCATCTGGGTTTTTAGAAAATTCAACTTTTTTATTATTGAAGGCTTTATTATAAATTACTCTTTTAAGAATGCTTGATGGGAATTGTTAACATAGATTTCATAATAGTGGGAGGCAGGAAAGAACAGGAGGAGCAGGTTAACCAGGGAAAGAAAGAAGGAAAACGTTCAGGGAACAAGCAGGAGAAGTGACGTGAATGAAGAAGGTAGTAGAGACAGGAAAGAAGGGAGGACAGAGGAAGGAGAAAAGTGGAGCATAGAGGAAAGAGGAGTTAATTTTCATCTCCCATCCCTGGCCTAGTCAGCCAAGCACAGGCATGGCAAGCTCTGCCGTGGAATGTTGGTGACCCTGAAAAGTGCCCCGTTGGCCAGGACATACATGGGAGATTGTCTTATTTTTTAAAGGAAGGGGAGCCTTGCCATGATAGTGGCTACTTTAGCTGCTGTGGCTTCCAGCTGGAGGGGAGGCCTGGTGGGCCGGGGGACAAGGAAGGTGGGAGGTGACACAGCTGCCGGAGGCCTCCTGCGTCTTTGGTGCTCTCTCTCCTCTCTTTTCAGCACCCTTTTCCCTCTTACAGGAGTAAAGTGAGGCTTTTTGGAGAAAAAGGGCATGGTGGGAGGTTCTTTCCTCAGACATCTCCCAGCCTGTATTTGCTGTGGTGGTTTTGGCTTGGACCCCGTCTGAGGTCCGCCTTTCCATTCCTCCTTTCTCCAGTTTGTATGATCATTTCCACCTAAGGTATCTCAGGTGCTGAGAAAATAGGTCTCATTGCCCTGACAGGTTCATTCACTCGAGGCGGAGCTGTGCCTTCCGCCAGCTGCAACTTTGGTTGAGTTTGTAGCCCCCGCTCTGGATATCAAAGCACATGGTAGCCTGGACAGGAAGGTGTCTGGGAAAGGAGGAGTCAGAGCCACAGGAGCTGAGTGGTCTTGGCCAATAATTTACCTTGGGCTGAGTATCCCAAACCAGGTTTAAGAGACATGCTTTTTGAAATGTTTGTATTATAGATGTTTCTNAAAAAAAAAAAAATTATTGAGGTGAAGTTCGTATAACATAAAGTTAACCATTTCAACGTGAACAATTCAGTGAGATTTAACACATTCACAATGTTGTGCATCCACCACCACCTAGTGCCAAAACATTTTCATCACCCCAGAAGGAAACCCCGTGCTCATGAAGCCATCATTCCCTGCAGCAACCTGAGATGAATGCAGGTGAAGGTTAGTTTAGCTGGCCTGGGATGTTAAATCTGAACTGGGTTTCTCTGATATTTCATAACTAAACGTTGTTGTAAGAGAGTTCATCCTGAGTGTGTGTCCCTCTTAGCTTCTCAGTGAGTTGAGTGCTGCTGTGATACGAGTTGGAGCATGGTTCTCATAGTAAGTTAAGAGTGTTGTGTTGTGAACCTGAACCTGGCTGGAATGTGTGTCCCACCAGGAGCTAGTTTTATAGGCAAACCAGCTACAGACCCAGTTGGCTTGTGTAAAAAGCTATGGCATAGTTGAGAAATAGTTTTATAAGCAGATCTTTATTTGGAATAATATGAGAAAATTCTGCCCTGTAAGAATATGCACTGTTAATTGAGATCTCTGGCATACTTGAAAACCAGCCTAAGACTTGGGTTATAATCTGTGTGCTTTTGAACGAGAAATGCAATTTTTCAATGGCCTGATTTCCTCCACTTTCATAGGTGAAAAACACACAGGTTTTGGCTCTCATGAGAATTGCAAAAGGCTTTTTGGGGGGAAAAGATATTTCTACACAGCAGAGTGGTGTACACTTACACAGCCTCTAAATGAAGTGTTTCCCTTCAGGTGGTGATAAACGGAGGTGCTACGTCCAGTGGTGAACAGGACAATGAAGACACTGAACTCATGGCTATCTATACCACAGAAAATGGCATCGCGGAAAAGGTACCCTTACCGTACCCACATCCACTCACACGTCACTGTTGCCCTGTGTCCTGTGCAGAGACACATGTCCTTCATCTGGGGCTTGGTCTCTACCCTCCTGAGGGGGTGTGTCTTGTGTGGGAGTGTTCTCTTTATAATGGACATAGGAGGAGTCACGAGGAGTAGAAGTTACTAGTTTTTAATTGTCTAAATGGTAGTTATGGTGAGAACCTTACAAGGGGTCATTATGTAGATGTTTTTAAAAACCTCAGCCAAGATGCCAGAGGGAAGAGACTGGGATCTGAAGTTAGGTCTGGATTCAAATGTGACTCAGACCCTGAGGGAATTACTGAAGCTTTCTGGGCCTCAGTTTCCTCATCTCTAAAATGGGAAGAGAAACATCAGCATCTGTGTTAGGGCTGTTGTGAAGATTGAATGAAATAATATGTATAAAGTTATTAGCATTGTATCTGTTAACATATTATATGTGCAAAAAGTAAAAAATAAAAACCAGCAGGTAGTCTGTGTAGATTGTGAAAATGCCTTTGATGAAGCTCTTGAACACCACACAGTAAGGCAGGGAGAGTCTTTTTTTCTGGTCTCATCCCATCTCCTTAAAGGGTCAGTCTCTGTGACCGTAGTTATAGCAGCTACGAGAGAGCTGCCCAAAGAGGGTCTAGATACCTTGATTCCTGTTTTTCTTTATGTCTGCGCTGTGCCTAACACATATGGAAAGTTTGATAATGTGGCATTTCCAGATTGCATCACAGCTCTAAGACTTCTCAGTTTCATTTGAGTTTTATTTGGTAGGCTTTTTAAAACGGATTTTATTTTTACTGTGAAAATTTACTAATTTAAACAACTTATATAATGAGATATTCTAATCTAGAATTACTGTATTATACCGTGGATCATGTATACTGTATATTCTATTAACAAAGCACTAAGAAGTTGATACATACAAATACAAGGGGTCTTCAAGAAGTCCATGGAAGGATTTGTATTATCTTTTAATTTTCCACAAGCTTTTTGAAGTACTCTTGTAAATACCCCACCTGGGAATTAGTGCAGTAAATTTACAACATAATCACCACAATGATAAAGAATAAGGAAATTATATTGAAATTCTGGGGGGTGGAAATTTTGGCCATCTTGGCCAATTTACTATTATTTTCCTGCTTCTTGAGCTGTTATAAGTTTTATGGAGGTAAATTCAAGTAGATTCAGGCATGGTATTGAAAATCCAGGAGTGGTAGGTTCTGAGCTGATGCTCAGAGCATGGAGATCAGAGCAGCAGTGGTTGGTGCAGGGACATGGGCCTGCAGTCTGCAGCTGGGCCACATCCCATACCGGGGGATCTCAGCATTTGTGTGGCATCCCACACCGGGGGATCTCAACATTCATGTGGCACATCTTGTAGCCGAGCACCCTTCATGGACTTATGGCCGCACCAGATTCTGTGTGTGGTAATCCCAGGCTGTCCTGTTTTTGGACTTCCTCTTCCATTGTCCAGGAAATGATGGCTCTCTTTTGAAATGAATAATAAGGGGCATTAACACATTGGGACTTTTTAACCTCCATAGCTGTACCTTTTACTGATGGTAGTGATCTGTTTGCAGGAAAAACATCTAGCACATTTATGCTGGACATTTATTTTCCTGTTTGGGGTGAAAATTTTTTTGTTATCTAATGAGATAGAGTGTCTTCATATTTTACTGGCTATTTTTCTTGTTTTATGAAATAATACTAGTGAGAAGAGCTACCGTGGATTGAATAGGGCTAATAGATAGGCCAGACTCTCAACTGGATGCTTTTTTAGGCAGCCCATCCTATCATATCTCATAAGAACCCTGTTAAAAATGTGCTATTGATATACTTGTTTGAAAGACAAAGAAAATGAAATATTTAGATCTCCTGCTATTTTGAATCTGTGCAACAAAAACTTCACACCAGAGGATGCTGCCCTTTGGGATCTTGCTTTTCAGATGGCACTGAAAGGTTCTTTCTCTTAGGAAATAAGAATGGGAGGTTGAAGGAGAGATGAGAGAACCAAGGGCCAGTGATGCTGTCCTATGTGTTCTCTATATTCATGTTTGCTTTCCTAATTATGGTTAACATTTTATTTTATTTTATTTTATTTTATTTTTTTGTCTTTTGTCTTTTTTTCCGTGTCTGGCAACGGATCGCAACCCTCAGTGTTGCCCCCGTACCGGACCGGGGACCGGCAACGGGATCACAAGCCTCGGTGTTGCTCCCGCGCCTCGCTCAGCCAGTGAGCGGGAACCGGTCTGTATATGGGATCTGAACCCTCGGACGGGAGCGCTGCTGCGCTTCCCAAGCGGCGCACCATCCAGTGTGCCACCGGGCCGGCCCCAATGGTTAACATTTTATTATAATACATTTACTTATTTTATCAAAAACTTGACTTTTCTGGCATATGTTACTGTTTTTGACCCCCTGTGGTAAATGCTGGTTAATACGTAATTAGCTACAAGGTACCCATCTTAGAATTTGCCCAAGGAGATTTATTCCTGAAAGGATCAGAAGCATGGTAAGGCCTTATCGCGAATCCTGAGTGGAAGATGCATTGTGACCCATGCCCAGTACATTCGTAGCATTGACCTCAGCATCACTGGCTTTCTTAAACTAGGGATGTTGAGGGAATTGAGCTTCGTAGGAGGGTATTTGAAACATAAATGAAATAATCAAGTCAATAGCCTAGATGGTCCCACTGAAATATCAGTATTCTGTTCTACAGATTCCTTACAAAATTTGTTTACAGAAGTGTTTGAGATGGTTGCAGTGGTACTGAAAATCATTATTAATCACAATTTCAGAAAATCAGTTGTTTCTGGTAATTATTAGGAAGCAACTCTGTTTCTTTGTGAGAGGCCGTGTAGCATGTTGGCAAATGCGGCCTTCGGGGGCAGCCTGTCGGTATGCAGCTCCCGAGCAACCCACACACCTTCTCAGAGTCTCTAGTTCCTCATCCACAAAGTGAGATCCTAGCAGCTTGTAACTTCCCAGGACCATTATGAGGAGTAAATAACAGAGTGTAAAATAACACAAGGCTCTTAGGGAGCAGTAATTGCCATAACAGAAAAATAGTCGCATGTAAACTAGTTATTAAAGTCTCCACGTGAGTGTGCTGCCCTGCTCACCAGTGGAGTCTTTTGCTGCCAGTTGTTTCAACTGCACAGTTGCAAGTATCACAGAGATGGTTTATTTTCTATAAGACAAAATAAACTTTTTTTTTTTTTTTAAATAGATGACTAGTAAGGGGATCTTAACCCTTGACTTGGTGTCGTCAGCACCACGCTCTCCCAAGTAAACTAATTGGCCATCCCTATATAGGGATCCGAACCCGTGGCCTTGGTGTTGTCAGCACCACAGTCTCTCAAGTGAGCCACAAGCCAGCCCTAAAATAAACTTATTTTTATAGTTTTGAGGTTTTTTTTTTTTAAGTTTAAGACCTTTTCTGACTTGTTCCCTACAGATTCTGTCTTTTACTAAGGTACCAGCTGTTTTTTAAAATTGAAGTTCTCTTGAACATGCTTGTTTAACAGCAAATAGTCCAAAAATGTATTATGGAAGTTTAAAAACTGACCCTTCCATTATTTATGTACTCTGTGTAACTGTGGTTGGCAACCTGGTATCTATATTCCACACCACTTTCCATGCAAGCACAGATTCCCTAAATAAGAAGACACCTTCCCTGGTCAAATAGGCATAGGAAACACCAACTGTGTCATGCCCTTCTTGACGATACACAGTACACAAACTTGGGAGCAGCTCTGAGAAGTCGTGAGCAGGAATGTTCTATTTCCCCCAGGAAACACCTGTTAGTGGTACACAGTTGGGCTTCAGGGGCTGCAAGCAATATGGTTGGCAAACATGGGCAGAAATGGGAAGAAAAGTAGGAAGTTTGCAGAACAAAAATAAGAAACGGACAAGCAGGGAAGAGGGGGAAGTGAGTCGTGAGTCCTGGGAATGTCCCACCAGCGCCACAAGAAGTGGGATGGGTTTTCTTCTGGAGGATTCCCACAGCTACTATATGTAATTCTGTGTTGGCAAAGCAATGCCAGACCACAGAAAAAGATGGAAAATACCCTGTGCAATGAAGTTTGTGAAACTTTAATCCCTGCAAGGTTTCCTTTTTAAAAAGTAGACTATCTATCTTAGGAATGTGGATATAAAATTCTATATAAAATATTAATAAATTAAGTCCCAGAAGAAAAATATAGCATGGCTAACTAGGGTTTGTATCAAGCATGGAAGAATGGCGCAGCACAACACAATTCATGTGAACAGATTTCAGGAGAAAGGCCTTATGGTTTTAGCAATTGATGCTGGAAAAACCTTTTTGGGGGGGAGAAAAAAACAAATATGCCTAGTGAGAATTATATAAGTAAAATATCACCAGTGCTCATGTTAAGTACTTCCTTTGTGCTGGCATGGATTCATGCAGGTAACAAGTAACAATACCTGTTGCCACACTATGGTGAGGACAGCAGCAAAGGGTGGGACCTGCTGCTGTTAGCTTAATAGGACAAGAAAACATAATAAAAAGGAGAAATGCTAAAAATGAAGGAAAAAATAGGATTTGCCCTACAGCATGAATGAATACCTAAAAAACCAAAGAGATTCTTCTTGTGGGCTTTTTTTCAGACACTACGGGAGCAACATTAGGGTAAAATCAGGAGAAAAGGAGGAAGGGCTTACTCTCTCCCCTCCGTCTCTCCTCTCGCCCACAGCACTACCTGACATGCTTCAGTGGCACCATTGCAGTGCCCTTTCTGCTGGCTGACGCCATGTGTGTGGGCTATGACCAGTGGGCAACCAGCCAACTAATCGGGACCATTTTCTTCTGCGTGGGAATCACAACTTTGCTGCAGACAACATTTGGATGCAGGTGAGATTGGAGTATTAATTTAGTGTGCTGAAGCCCGGGCAAGGCACTGAACTGCGCCATTTGCCTAGGGCTGCTTGCAAAGACCACCTGGAGTTGCGGGAGAGTCCTTGTGGCCATTGGTCCCCCACTCTCCCACAGTGTTCGTCTGTGTTTCTTCTCTTGGTGAATGGTACCACCCGCTCTCAGTTGCACAAGCTGGAAACTCAGCCTCATGCTTCCCTCCTCTCATCCCCTGGCTGGCAAGTCATGTTCTTTCTCCAGCACCCCTCCCCATTCCTTTAGTTCAGACCTGAGTGTTCACTGGGTTCCCGCTTGGTTTCCCTGCCTCCAGGGCTCATCTCTTCCCCCAACACTCTGCTGCACCCCCACCCCCATCTTTCTAGCATTCACATCCTACTCGGTGCCACACAGGCTGCAGCTCTGCTCCCTGTTTAAGCCAGGACGTACCCAGCGTTTAGGCTTGCCCCTTGTCCTCTGCCCCACCTACTTTTCCAGCCCTGCCTCTCGCTTCCTAGCGCTGACCCTTGAGTGACTGAGTGGTCCCTTCCCTCTCAGCTCCTGTGCACTTGCTCCCCACCCACCTGGCACACACGTGTTCTTCCTTTGCTCCTGGCTTGTCCTTGCCTCCTTTGACTCATCCCTGACTTCCCGGAAGCCCTATGTTCACTTCTGAACATCTGAACACAAGATGCATCAACGCATGCACCTTGTGTTCATTCTTCTAATGTGGCTCTTATTCCAATGTGCCCTTTTTTATTTTTACATCTATTTTCTCTACTGGATTGTTCTCCCCTCCTGATGCCAGGGCTTTGGCATGGTCACCTTGCATCCCCAGCTCCAGTGTAAATGTCGGTGGAGCTGGCATAGGCAGGAACAGGAACGTCCTTTCCCACCTCCTCCCTCAAGCTTGGTTTTTCCTCTCCTGTCCTGTCTTCTACCCTCTTCACAGTGTAGCCTCTTTCTTTACCCCAGGGCTCAGCTTAGGGAGTAGAGCCTGCCCTGACTGTTCTGAGAGTGAATCTGCAGGTTCTGTCTCTTGCTTCATCAGAGATGGTCTCAGTAAGGCTTGGCCTTCCCTACTGGGGGACGTGGGAGCAAAAGGGACATAGCACAGAAGGCAGCTGGGAAGTCGTGGACTGTATTCCAGTGAGTCAGAATCCTCAGGGAGCTCAAGAGGGTTGCCCTTACTTGGGGGGACAGAAGAGCACTGGGAGAACTGTGAGCAGTTTTGGTGTGTTCTGGTTGGTAGTGTAGGCTATGTCCTGGGCAGGCAGATGGCAGGTCTGCTGACAGAAAGAAGCCCTGTGGATTCAAGGTCATGGGGCTGTCACGCTCTTGGGTTCTCACTCTCCAGCTCCGGTTAGACTGCCTACGGCCGCTACCATACCTAGCCAAAGGGAGGATCTCTCAGGGGACCTCCGGGGGAGGGGAAAGGGTATCATCAACCTGCTGGGGGAAGGAGATGAGGTCCGGGCCTTCCAAGAGGACTCGAGCCAGGCAGTTAAACTTGGCTGTCAGCATCTTTCATTCTTTTGGTTCGGCACTCATGGTTCTGTTTCAAGCCCAGAGTGCTTGAAAAAGCTTTTGCTGGCTGACTCAGGAGCTTACCTTGTATACAGGGCTCTGATTCTCTGGGGCAATGTCTTTTTTCCAAACAGCTGACTTATCAGTGAACTTGTAGGTGGAATCCATCTGTAAATTTAGGCAGTACCTGTAGTTGAGAATTCTTGCTTGATCTGAACAGGGAATAAAAGATGTCTTTATTGCAGGGAGGCTAGTCCTGGCTGACAGCTGAGCCTGCTGGGCATAGTTGCCTAATGGCGTCACAGCAGGGAGGGCCTGGGTCATGGGAGGGCACCCTATTGCCCATTGTTGGGCACACAACCGGAATAGAACAACCCAGGTCAGTGTAGTTCACCTCCCCTTCTCCCTTTGAAAGAACAATTGAGCTGAGAAGGAACAGGAGGGGGATTTGATCCCCTGCTGGGGTGGCTCAGGGACCCAAAATGCAGTTCTGTGGCTTTTGGGTGTGTGTGTGTGCACTCCATCCATGCCCATGAGGCTTGGCGAAAGCAGGGCCTCGGCTCTGTCTGTGGGAGATGTTAGGGAAAGTCCCACCGTAGCCTTTAGGGTTGTGGGAAGCAGCGGGTCCCACCCCTTGCTGCTGTCCTCACCATAGTGTCCCACTTGCTCAGGTGTAAATCAGGAGGTGGAGCCACAACTAATGGCCATGGCTGTGAATGCTGCTTGGCGGGTGGAGGTGTATCAAGGGGCTTTGGTGTGGTCTTGGTCTTAGGATGTGGGTTTTCTATGGCTGTCAGGGTGTGGGTGGCATCCATACTCTTAACCTGGGACAAGAGGAAGCGTACTGACTCATTCACACAGATACGTAGTGACTCAGCTGTGTAGAATGTGTTGGTGACTGAGACCTGGCCATGGTGGCAAGCAGAGGTGACAAATGAAGTACATGGCCCACCTGCCCACAGTATACAGGGCAGTGCATCAGGGAGATGCAGTGGCATCCTGCTGGGGACTTGACGGAGAGTCTTGGAGGAGGTGGCATTTGAGACAGGTCCTGAAGACTGAATGGACTCCCAGCCTAGGTGGGTAGAGGGAGCATGTTCCATCCTGGCAGGGGTGGGAGCAAAGGCAGGGCATGATGGTCCGGCACGTGATTCCCATGACTGGAGCTCGGAGGCCAGGACTTGGGCGTTATCAGCAGGGCACATGGGACCTGTGATGTCCTCGTTAGCTGGGGACCCACCTACAGGGTTGCCTCGAAGGAGGTTACTTGGGTACTAAGTACAGGGGTACAGGTTGGATCCCAGGGAATCAGGGGAAGGCAAGGACTCTGGAGGGAAAGAGGAAGGAGGCAGCAGGGAGGCAGAACCCAGGGACCAGGAGAGGGATTCGGAGACAGGGAGAGAGTGTGTGTCTGAGGGATGAGTTCAGCTCCAGCCCATATTCTGGAGGCCCACTCCTGCTTTTCACCCTTAGCTGGCAGGAAAAGCAGCATGGAGTGTGCCTCGCTTGTCTTGATTACAGGATCTTTGTAGTTGCGTGGATTAGAGCAGCGCCTTTGGGACAGGGGTGAGGGCAGCCACCACACGTCACCCTGCTGGCGTTCCTGGCCCTTCCAGCACTCAGTTACCCTCTCATTCTAACTCTATCTGTGCCAGCAGTACGTTGTTCTTGCCAGCTCCACAGAGCCTCAAGCTGCTGGGGATAGATTTCTTTTCAGTGTTGTTCTGTGTGCATTTGAGGCCTGCTGTGCAAGGCTCCATGTGTCCCGAGGCAGTGAAGGTGTGTTATGCTGCGGTGGTGAGACTCGGGGGGTTGCTTCCCTCCCTGCCTGGCTGGTCACCATTGTGGGGGTGTTTGCCGTACTGTGTATTCGTGTGTCCCATCTCCTGCCACTCTCTGCATCTCTCCATTCTCGTCCCTTTCTGTTAGAACTCTGACTCCTGTACCCTGCTCCCCCCATCTTCCCCTCCTTGCACTGTGCCAGAGAAGGCAGGGCCACCCTGTCAGCTGAGCCACCTCTCAACGCCCTTACCCCAGGTGTCCTGTGGGTTTTGTGAAGGAACAGCAGAAACCCCAAGAGTGGCCAAATATCCCATTACCATAGTCCATACTTCCCCACCTTCACGCTTGGGGTTTCCAGTAGAGCAGGTTTGGCAGCCAGACCTCAGTAGCGAGACCTCAGCTCTTACTCAGGATGGGCTCTGTTCCTGAGGGCTCTCCAAGTAGGTGTTGCCTGAGAGAGAACATGGCCAGTGCTCACTACAGGCAAGGTTTTGGATAACTTTATGAAACTAATTCCGTGGGTAACGAGAGCCCACACTTGGCGAGTGTAAAGCATTAGTTTACAGCATGTGGCAGATGAGAAGTTAGAGGGAACTATTCTGCATTAGGACCTTGGACAGGTGACCTCTCCAAATCTGATGAGTTTCATTTGTGAAAACGAGAGGAGGCTCTCCTCCCTAAGGTGTCCTATGAATGACATTTTGCTGTTATTTTAATGGATTTATTATGTTTTTGCAGATTACTATAAGCTTCCTAAAATACTTTGGGAGTTGTAGGGTACGAATAATGTGAAAATCATCTTAGTTCTGCTAGATGCTAATAGCATAGACCCTCATCATAGGTTGTAAATTACCATTTGAATAGACTTATGTATTTCCTGCACAAAACAGGATCAAGTAAACAAAGCAGGTGGAGCAAAGCAGGAGGGAAAGGCTGATGTAGCCAGAAGTGGGGTTTATTCCCAGCGTCACTTCCATGATGACTGCAGATGGCCATGTGGGTTTTGTTTTTTTAGTTTACCACTCATTTCCTTAGGCTTAGAGCAGCAGCAGCAGTTTTTTCATGTTCAGCTTTCATGATTTCTAAGACAGATTCTCAGACTCTTCCAACTCTGAGGTGGTTCTCCATGTTGTGTTTAAGTTCTGTGTGTTTCTTTGTGTGTTTGCCTTCCATGTGCTGGGTATCCAGTGCTTCATCGTATTGGGTGTTGTGGGTGCATGGGGTCTGCAGACAAACCACGGCACATGCCTTTGAGTGGGGCCCTCTATTCTGAGCAGGCTCAGATGGCTGCACTCCTGGAACAGACGAAGGAACAAGGTGCTGTCTCGAGTCATCCCATGTCCTCCTTTCACTTGGGCTCCATGGTTAATAGTGGAGTGCTGTCCTGAAGACCTGTTTCACTCCATAAAAATAACCAGAATCAATGGGAAACCATGAAAGTGAAACAGATGTGTACCTCTGCAGACCTAAGCACGAGCCCAGAATTCTACCCTTCAGCTGCCACAACATCCATGCTCCTCTGGAGCCACGTGGAACTGTCTGCTTCGTGGGTGTCTGACACCCTCCTTCCTTAGCTCACATCTCCCCTGGCACTGGGTGTTTTCCTTTCCTCTGGGGACCAGTAACTTTTGCAGTGGAGGCCATCCACCTGTCTCAGCCCCAATTGTTGTGTGACTTCTGTGCTTTTGTGCTTCCCTGAGCCTTTTCTGCTGGAGGAAGGGCGGGGGGATTGCTTCCCTCTCCCTCCTGCCCTCTCTCTGTCCTGCCTTTCTCTTCTTCCTTCTCCCTTTGACCTTGATCCCCTGCACTTTGCTTGAACAGTCTTCATTCCTGAGTTCCCTTGAGTGAGATTTCAACAGTTCTCCTTATTGTGCTTGATTTGTAATGTCAATTCCGGCTACTCCTTGTTCTGGAATTAGTACAGAGCCTTTAAAATTCTGAGAGATCAAGGCAGGGTTGTTCAGAGACCCCTAACCCTGGTGTTAGCCAGCCGCAGCAATCATGCTGGTTAATCTTCAGAATCTTTTTGGCAGCTGAGTTTCTCAGAGTTTCTGCCCTGACCCCTGGTGTCTCTGCAGAGCTCAGGGTGGAGGAGGATCCTCCAAGACCCTGTTCCTCCCCCACCACATTGACTTTCATGCAGGGGTGGCAGGAAAAGAGCCGCATTTGGGGGACCACCCCAGCCTTTTGTACCTGGCTCCGCTTGGAGGCATCACTCTGAGCCTTCTGGCAAAATAAACTGCAGGTGGGGTGGCCCCTTCCAAGGGGGCATCTCCCGGCCATTCCCATTCATTTGCTGAGAAAAGATAGGGCTTGGCCAGGAGAGTCATTGTAGCCGATTGAGAAACCTGGTCTTAAACCAGACTGTCTTCTCCTAGGAGAGTTTCCCTGTCTTTTATCTTATCATGTTCTTAGGGCCTGTGAGGGGCCTTGTCCATGTTGTATGCTGTGTACTGGGGGCTGCTCCAGGATACTTCAGGGTCTTAAGTCTGGGGGCTTTGAACTCATGACGGTTGATGAAACTTAGAAGAATGGAGAGATTCTGTGAATAAAGTGGAGTGGAGGAGACTGGGATTCCTCCACATTCTCTTATTATATTTGTTTTTGGGTGGGGTACATATGTAATATTTTTTGTGTGATTTTTTTTTCTTGGCAGCTGGCCGGTTCAGGAATCCAAACCCTTGACCTTGGTGTTGTAACACCATGCTCTAACCAACTGAGCCAATTGGCCAGCCCAATTTTTTGTTTTTTGAACAACTTGAAAGTAGAGTTGCAAACAGCAGGATGTTCACTCCTAAATACTCTTCTAGGAATAAGGTTCTCTCCTGTGTAACCACCATGCCATTTATCACACCTGAGAAAATTAAGAGTTTTTGTCATATTATCTGATATGCAGTCCATGTTTAATTTCCCCAGTTGTCCCTAAAATATTTTTTATACTTGTTCCCTCTACCACCCCGAAGTTTTCAAGTTCAAGTGGTGCATTTGTTTGTTGTATCTTTGGTCTCTTAATAATAAACAGTCCCCACCTTCCTCCTCTGCATATCATCGTCTTTATAAAGAGTCCAGACCAGTTGTCTCGTTGAGTGTCCCAAGGTCTGAATTTGTCTGATTGTGTCCTTGTGACATTGATTTGTTCTGCAGTCCCTCTTATTTGTTATAAACTGGAAGATGGGGCCAGAGGTGTGGTTGATTCACGGTGAATGTTTTTGCAAAAATTACTGTGTTGGTAATGTCAAGCCCTTTGTATTCTGTCATGTCAAGCAGGCACATAACAGTGGGTGGTAGGTTTTTTTCACCCAAATAAAAAATTTACCACCCGTTTAACTAAAAAAGAATTTAAAGTAGTAAATTAAAATGGGAAGCCAGTGAGAACCTGGAGGTAATGGCCTTGGAGGAGGGCTTTGCCTCACTCCCCCAGCCGGCTGCATGGGGAGCTTTGGGCTCAGAGGTGTCCTGCCTCCCTTTACCAGATGCATGACTTTGGGCAGCTGCCTCGTCGCTCAGAGCACTTTCCCTAGAATGTGAAGTAACAATAATAAAATTGTTAATGAGCATTAAATGAGATAATGCCTGGCACCTGTCCACATTCACCTGTTGGCTCTGGTTATCTTAGTGAGGTAAGGGGAAGGAGGCAGCTGGGGCAGAGGGGTCCAGCGGTCAGGGCTGGGGAGCCTCATGGAGCAGCATGCCCTGACCAGGATGGGCCCCCCTGACACCTGTGTCTGTCACATAGGCCAGCAAGGGCACTTAGGTCCAGCGGTCAGGGCTGGGGAGCCTCATGGAGCAGCACGCCCTGACCAGGATGGGCCCCCCTGACACCTGTGTCTGTCACATAGGCCAGCAAGGGCACTTGATCCAGCTCCCGCTCTGGAGGCCTGAGCACCTCCTGCCTCTCGGCCAAGTGCCTTCTGTAGGGCAAAGCTGCTCCCAGCCAGACTGGGCCACCTGAGTTGGCAGTTTCAGCTGTAGCTTTTCTGGGTGGTCTCCCCCTTCAGCAAATGCACTCTTCTCTCTGCTAGTATATCTGATGTTCCAGGGGACTAGGAGATGGACTGAATCCTCTTGTCATATACGGGCTTAATGAATTTAGTTCTATACGACCTTTTTTCTTTGACTGTCAGATCCTGCCTGCCCCACACATCTCTGAGTTGTGCCTTCTCTTCCCTGCGGCCCACTGATTCCCCTCCTTGTCCTTTTTCTTTAGGCAGATGACTGCCCTGGGAAAAGCAGCGCTGCGCACGATAGCGCATGGCGTAGAGGATAGCTCCTGTCACCAAATACTAGGAGGATGTTCTTTTCAATTTTGGGATTTAGTAGCTATTTGGCATTCTAAGGACTATATTGTTATCTTCACTACCCCCCCACCCCTGCCAGACACTCGATAAACATAATTTTTTTAAAGTCATATCTGTTGAGTGATAATTGACATACAGTAAAATTCACCCATTTTAACAGGTACAGTTAGATGAGTTTTAACCCATGTGTACAGTCACATAACTATCACCACAGTCAACAGAATGTTGGCACACTTCCAGAGTCCCCTCATGTCCCTTTGTGCCTGGCTAGATCTTTAAGTAGCCAAAGTATTTGTATAACAACAGATCCTTCACTTGGAATAGTTGATACTATCATGTTTGAAAAGGAGGTCACCAAAATTTTATCCACCTAACTCTCCAGAATTCCTGTGTTCTCTCTGGACAGAGCCTCCTACTTGGGGAGCTTTGGTTCGGGAGAGCAGATCTTCGGCTGCTTGCCGCTGCAGGAGTGTCTCTAGTTGGAAGTACTGACCAGAATAGCTTATTTAATATTGGTATTTACCTGTAAAACCAAAATAACATGAACTTGAAGACAGAGGTTGCACTTGCCTTTAATAAAGAGTTTCTTTGAATCAACTCAGAATGGTTTAGATATCCAAATGTAAGAATTATGAAATTATTTAAGTATTAGAATAAAACAAGGGTGAATTTCTTTATAATCTAGATGCGGGGAAAGACTTCTAAACTAGGATTCAAACTCCAGAAGCAATAAAAGGATGATAAATTTGACATAAAATACTTGCATAAAACATTTTTTAAATTTTCACATTGTAAAAATACACCATAAACAAAAATGACAAATTGGAGAAAATATTTGTAACAGATCACAGATGAAATCAAATACAGAAAGAACACTTAACAATGAAAGTTAAAAACTTCTGAAAATCCTGCAGAAAAAAGGGCCAAAGACATAAGAGTTTTGCAGTGGCCCTCACCCATATGAAAGGATTGTCAGATTTACTTATAGTAAGAGAAATACGTTTTGCACCTTCATGATTCTTCCCATAGGTCTCATTGCCATTTGAACTTTTTAAGACCTTTCTCTGATGGCACCAAGGGAGGACTACACGCCCAGGGGCCTGGTGTCTGGGTTTAGAATGAAAATTCATGCACATTTTACTCTCTATTGTTTCTACTGCATTCTAAACAATGTCTGCTCCCAAATTGCAGTTAAAATCAACGTGCCAGAAAGACTTAACCTCTTATTTCTAGCCTAATAAAATTCCTTTCGAAGAATATTTGTAAATAGTGCCTTCAGTTCCTTAAGTGTTTATCAGTGCTGGGATAGGCCGGTGGGAGAGATGGACCCACCTCCTACTGTCGGGTCCCTCCAGCCTCAAGGGTGAGGTGGACAGTGGCACGGGCAGTGTGGCCTTATGAAGGGAGCAGATGAAGCCTGAGGTACACATGGAGCCCTGGCCTGGACTGGCTGGTCATGTGAGCCGGTGCCAAGGGATGTGGGAGGCAGCAAAGCACAAACTGCACACGGAGCCAGGTCGCAGCCTGTGGGAACATCCTCTGACTTGGTTCCTTCAACACTGAGAATAGCTCAGGGTTAAGGTCACCTTTCCCAGTTTCCCTAAAGTGATCCTTCCAGAGCAAGGTCCTTCAGAAGTTTTCCTCGTGCCTACAGGAAGAACACAGGGCACATGCCATCTGGACCCCACTGACCCTCACCATATCCAACCCCCTGTGCTTTCTCTGCAGTAAAGTATCTGCACTTGTCTAAGGGCTCCCAGGTCTGTCGTGCGGCTCCCATTTGGCGCCTCTCTTCCCCCTGCTTGGAACTCATGACCCCTTATGTGCATTCAACAAGGCACTTCTTGTTCTTTAAGACTAGCTTAGGGACTGCTTCTGCAGAGCCCCACAGCAGTGTTCACCATCCACGTCACTGCCCTTCACGTGTGGCCACGATTAGTGTCTCCTACACACAGCAGAAACCCCTCAAGGACTCAAGTAGTTTTTTCCACTGTCACATCTGCTTATAATTGTGCCTGTGTCAGGCAGATACTCAAGAAATATTTATCAAGTAACAATAAGTCCCTTCATCTAGCACAGGAGGTGTCAGTCTCAGCCTCACCTAGAAGCGATTGTACAAACTGCAGATTTGGTGCCACCACCCCACATTCTGGCTGACCAGTTCTGGGTGGGATGCAGAGATCTCCATTTTTAACCAGCAACCCCAGGGAGTCCTGACTGTAGCTTACTGGCCTTGTGGGGTGTGATTTGCAGAAATCTTGACTAGGAAGTTGATAGAGTTATAAGTTGCAGGAGGAATGCATTGCAGATTCACAGGGGATCATGGGATATTTCGTAGGGGTGGTGATATTTTCTCTGTGCCTTGAGTGACAAATAAAAGTGGAATATTGGAAATGTTATGATTGACAGAGAGAGGAGATGGGCTCAGAGGTGAGAATCCTGACCCCTTTGCAGGAGTATGGGAAGTGTAAAGGGTGAAAGTTGAGGCTGGGAATGGGGAGCAGGTCACCTGGGTGCCCTGTTGGAAAAGGGAGGCCTCCAGCAGGGTTTTGAATAAGGACTTGTCTGAGGCTGGTTGGATTCTTTTGCCTTCCTGGGGTTGGAGCCTGACATGGGACTGCGTCATGACAAAGTTGCCTCTCTGCTCAGGTTTTTTTTTAAACTAACATCTGGTGACACTATAACTGCAAAACCTTTCATCTGTAAAAATCCATAGTTCATCTGCCTCTTTATACATTTAAGATGTTTTTTTCTGTAAAGGTCTAAGCAGTAAGTATTTTAGGCTTTGCTGGTCTCTGTTAGGACTACAGCTCTATCATTGTAGCACAAGAGCAGCCAAAGACAATGTGTAAATAAACGAGCGTGGCTGTATTACAATTCTTACTTAGAAACACAGGTAGCGGGCCAGATTGGCAACCCCTGGTGTAAAGAAAGGCACAGTTTAATTTATTGGCTTTTCTAGTCATCAGTAAAAAATAAAAGAGCAGGCAGTCTGTCTTCCTGAGGTTTAGGTGGTGACGTGAGCAAGAGGCACCAAGGCAGGAGCCGAGAACTGACCAGCTTCATGCTGGCTGGCACTGGAAAAAGCCACTCTCATCTTCACTCTTTTTCTTGGAAATTGGCTTTGTTAATTGTGATCTGGGGCTCTTGTTTATTGCTTTCATATGCTCTTGTTGCAGCCTTCTTAAGAATATTCCACTCAAGCCACTGATTTGTGCTGTCAGTCGTAGAGCCCACACTTACTGCTGGGTATTAACACTTATGATGGGTGGTGTGCATGGCCGAAAGGTGAATCCTGCCATGTATAGCTCTTTCCAGATCATCTTGCCAGACTTTTTCTGTTATCACCCACTTTCAGTGGAATCCAGGGTCCCAGCTGCTTCCAACTGAGTGAGCTTCTTTGCAGCAGTGCTCTTAGGGCCTTTTGTCCTGGTTGAGCCATAAAATTCCTGTCCTGAAAGGTGCCCAGGTCAGGTGCCAACGTCAGGTTCAGACCGAGGTCTGACTGAGCAGTGGAACCCAGAGCTAGTCTTTACTTTTGCCACTTCCAGTGAATCACCAGTGCAGTGGGATGGCCATGTTCCTAAGGCCAGGACCTCTAAATGCAACTCTCCATTCGTATTACATTGTGCTAGGATGCATTGCTTGAAATTGGAAGCTATGGTAAAACAGATGTCATTTGGACCATTTGGGATGGCATCCATTTCTAATTACATGCTGACTTCCCTTTACCCTTTCAGTATATTCCTGAAAATTTGTGCTTAAGGAATTGTCAATGTTTTCCCTTTGATATACATTCCCACTTCAGGTGACCTTCACTTCCACTTTGACCGCATTGTGCTCCGGGCCCCTCCGGAAGGTAATGATAACTGGATGGTTGGTGGAGGGCATGCCCATGTGAGTGGCCATCAGCAATGCATCTGGTTTATACTGTGTGGCCTGCTTCCGGGCCTTCAAGCCAGCATCCTGCCTACTCTCCATTGATTTCATTCCATGATTAAAATGGCTAGGAGAGCACTTGTAGCAAGGGAGTCTTGACCCTCGTCAGGCTCAGAATGGTGTATTCCAGTCTCTGGGCTTGCAAAGTGGCTACTGGTCCTTCAGCCAGAGCCGCTTCTGTTTCGTTCCAGTTCCTGATTCACTGTGGGCAGGACTTTCTGTCAGACATCTCAGGGGAGGATGCTGGGTTCCTGTCTTGCTGGCCAGGCCACTAACAAGGCTGCTTGGGGCATTTAAGAAGGATTTGGATGTCTGGGAGTTCCTAGCCCTGCAAACAGAAGGAGCCAATTTTATATTTTGACTCCAAAATAATGTTAAAAATAGTGACTAAGTTTTCATGCTAACCCATAAAGCCACTTTAATACAATGTAGTTGAAATGCTGTACATTTCCAATAATAAAAAAAAGTCAAAATATTTTTAATTTGGGTAGGTAAAGTGTTCATAAAGTCAACATGAAGCATCTAAAATATAATCGAATGATGGCATTTGTGGATCTCTGCATTTAGTTTGAGGATGTGGGCAGGAAATTAAATGGAGTGTCTGCAAGCTTTCTGGGTCCTTTAAAAATGTGTTAGAACACTTAAGTATTTTTTATGATTAAGCAGAGTATTATATCTACTGTCACTTTGTAACTTACAGCTTTCCTTTTCCTCAAAAGATCTAGATCACTAACATGATTTTAATACTTATTCTTCGTGATTCGGGTGGTTTTTGACTCACAAAATGAAACAACAGAGGGAGATAGATATTTTTCTATGATAACCGATAAGAATTTAGAAGGGAGGAGGGGGGTGGTAAGATAGCAGATATACACTGGTGTTTAATAAGGAGCTCATAAACTGAGCAGGAAAGAGGGATGCCCAGTGCCTGAAAACTCCCACCCCCATGGGAAGGGAGGCGATGGCAGGGCCGGTATTGGGGTGCTGGCACTGCCCCACCCTGAAGGGGCCCACACTGGAGCTGCCTGTGGGGAGGAGCAGCAAGAGGGGAGGATGGAGAAGCTGGTAGCCCCGGCTGCGTGGCAGAGGAGGTCTTTGCATTTGCTCATGTGCTGTATGTCTATGGAAAAGACTGTTAAGCTGTCAAATAGTGAACTACCTCGGTAGTTCCCGATGCCGTGATCATGGTTTTGGTCTCGTTTCTTTTAGGTTACCCCTGTTTCAGGCCAGTGCTTTTGCATTTTTGGCCCCTGCTCGAGCCATCCTGTCTTTAGATAAATGGAAATGTAACACCACAGGTAATTGCAGTTATTTCCGCATATGTCATTGGGGTCCTTTAATGCAGGTGATAAAGGGAGGCCTGGACATGCAGCCCCCAGCAGCGTTAAATCCTTTCTGGAATTAGGCACAGAACACACAAACCCACAAACAGCTTAGAATGCTCCAGTCTGTGGATCGTGTCTGTCTCTCTCTTTCTATCCACTCATTCATCCCTAACCCTAAGAGCAAGTAAGGACCAGGAATGACCTCATTTCTCTATGCTAATGAAATTGATTTATATGGGGACGGAATAGAAAAGTATTTGTGCTATTTTTCTGCCTCTCTCTTTCTGTGGATTTTATGACCCACTAGTAATCACTCTCTTTGCTGCGTCAGCATCCCTTCTCTGAAACATCTTTGCTTTTTAAGGATCTGGCTACTGTGGTTTTCTGCAAATGACTTTCATTTCCCTTCCTTAGTGATTGCAAAGATCCTTGAGGAACCCGGTCAGGAAAAGATAGGGAATTTGAGAAAATCAAAGTCAGACCTGTTGTATGCTCAAAATACTGTTACATTTTGAGGTTCTAGGAGCAAAGTTTTCCAGCCTTCATTTCCTTCCTTGCTCCTAGGAGTTACTTGTGACCATGGATTTGATTTAGGAACTGGAAAAGGTCCTCTGTTATCTAGGTTTTTAAAACATCAGTCCAGCAACCTTGCTGTCGGGCACTTCAATTAGCTGCTTGCAAAGGTTGGCTTTTTGCGTGAGGCTGGTACTAGTAACGTGCATCACTTCAGTCAGCTTTTGACAAGTTGGGGAGCTCTCAGTTGATGAATACATTTGTTTAAATTAGCATGGGGGAATCCACCTTTCAGTATAAGCCGTACTGTTGTAGGTTGAATTGTGGGGATGGGTAATGACACAAATATGCTTAAAGCAGGGAGGAAATTCTCCTTAAAGGGTAAAATTAATGTGTCCTGTGAAACATCAGTGTCACTCCAAGAAAACTTTGTTTTTGCTTTTGTTTTCAAGATGTTTCAGTTGCCAATGGAACAGCAGAACTGTTGCACACAGAACACATCTGGTATCCCCGGATCCGAGAGGTAAAAGACGAGTGTTGTGTGCTTGTGGCTTCTTTGTGTTTCTTCTTAGCTTTGATGTTGGTTGCACCCAAGAAATCACAGTTGCTTTTACTTAGCACTTCTTTTCTTTCTCAACTACCAAAGCTTCTATTTCTGTTGATAAGTGGAAATGTAATACC
The DNA here is from genome assembly GCF_000696425.1 of Galeopterus variegatus. Classification (NCBI taxonomy): domain Eukaryota; kingdom Metazoa; phylum Chordata; class Mammalia; order Dermoptera; family Cynocephalidae; genus Galeopterus; species Galeopterus variegatus. The sequence continues at coordinate 55,253 of NW_007727900.1, forward strand.
ACAGGTAATTGTTGTTAACCTAAATTTAGTTAACATCACTTGAGACTAAAGCATGTGGAAATGCTTTGTTTCTTTTCTCCTGCCGACCCACACAACTGTCCCTTACACTCTCCAGCATAACTTGCTGAGGCTCACAGCTCACTAGAAAGTGCCACAGAGCCAGCAGGATTGTTCGTTCTGACCTCAGTGTTTGCCTGTATTTGTTGAAAAAACTAAAGACATTTGTCTGCCAAAGTGCACTTGAAACAGAACAGTGTGGGGCAGTCCCCAGACTTGAAGAATGGCTTCTAGTTTATTCATATTTCCTGAAACCCGTGAGATCATTCGCCATTTGTTCAGAATTAGCACAGATACGGCTAGTCTGCACAGCAGAAACATTCCTTTAGAATTTTTGTCAGTAACACTATCTTTTAAATATCCTGCCAGGACTCACTCTTTAAAGCCAAGAGTCTTTGTAGTGCTGTATTCCTATAAAGCTGGTTATTTTGAAATGTTGTGTTTCTTAAATGGGAATTAAGAAATTAATTTCATCTGCATCATTTATCAGCAGGAAAGGCAAGTGGGCTTGTGTTCAGTGCCCATCTCTGTTATACTCTTATAGCAATGATGTCATCCTTAAGTGTGCTAGGCCCCAATTAACCCCACTGAAGTTTCTTGTGGGGTCCCAGGGAATTTTCTAGCTATCTCATACCTGTTATATAACATAGTAATTTGTTGCCTTCCAGAGTTAGCAATTGTGGTTGCAGGTGACATTCGGAGTGTTGGACCTACAAGCAGCTCACTCTCACGTCTGTCCCATCTCTTATTCCAGATCCAGGGGGCCATCATCATGTCCTCATTGATAGAAGTGGTCATCGGCCTCCTAGGCCTGCCTGGTGCTCTGCTGAAATACATCGGGCCTCTGACCATAACGCCCACGGTGGCCCTCATTGGCCTCTCTGGTTTCCAGGCAGCAGGGGAAAGAGCTGGGAAGCACTGGGGCATCGCCATGCTGTAAGTGTTCAGAGGCCATTCAAGAGTGCATAGTGAAAACCTCCCCTCCTCCCACCACTGTGGGACAGTCTTTTGGAACATTCAGACTTTAGGAAATTATTTTGTTTAAAAAAGAAAAAAAAGAATGATCTGACAGGTTAAACTTTATTACTTCATGCTAGGAATAGCTGAAGAGATTTTTAGACCCAGGGGTTGGGAAATGACATGTAGTTGAGGTATTCCAAAGATAGACTTGGCAGTGATGTGTAGGAGGGAGGGTTATAAGGTTTTAAACTTTTGTAATGGGGTGAGATGGTGGCGCCATTAGCTCTTGACTTTTGAGGTCATGCCAAGTCTCAAACGCATGAGTTAAAATACCGAGAAGCCAAATCCTTTAGATTCGACTCAAAAACACTTCCAGACTGGCAGAGACAGAGATGTGGCAGGAGGGTTTATTGGCACTGGTGGTGCAACTCAGCTCTCTAGGCTGCACATAGCTGCGCACGCATGGGGAGGCCGTGGTTTCTGCCAGAGTCCTGCTAGTCAGTGATGAGCTGAACCTTTTGCGTAGAACTTCACCTCCATTAAAGATGTCCCTTGCCCCTTCAGGTAATGTCAACATTTTTTATTAGTGAAGACATACAAGACTTTGATAATATTATAAGATTGATGATTAGAGTCATAAAATTCTGTTTACCACAAACAGAGCCCACCTTCTCTTTGTGTGTCTGTAGAGCATATGTAAGAAATGATTATATCGTAGGTAAATGATACCAAGACCCTGGAAATTTACCAACCAGTATTTCTAAAACAAAGTAAATAATAACATAAGAGGATTTTTAATTTTTTTTTTGTGCTTTGAGAATTATTCTGTAATTATTTAATAACAGGCAACATTTGTTGAGTCTTTACTATGCATAAATGCTTTACATAACACTTCTGTATAAGATAAGGTGGCACCTATAGTTATTCCTATGTAATAGCTGAAGAAACAGGCACAAAGATGCAGTGTTACTTGCCCAGAGTCACACAGCTTGTAACTGGCCAAGATGGGTTTCAAAACCCAAGTGGTCCAATGGGAGCATAACTCATTACACTCCGTCTTGCTTCTGTATATTAGAACCTGATGTGCAAATAGTGAATCGTAGCATAATTGTAATCCATACATCATTACAAGTTAAATTAAGGTATGTAAAAATATCCAAGATTGTTCTTAATTTTCTTATTTCACCAAAGGCTGGTTAAAACATTGCCCACACCAGCATGGGTGTGTAAATGTCATATAAGAATGTTCATGCAGTGAAATGCAATACATGCCAAAAAAGGAGAATTTGTGTTTATAACACAGTAAAATTAGAAACCAATAACAAAAGGATGAACAAAAAACTAACTGCTTAGGGCTGGCCCGGTGGCGCACTGCTACAGTGCGCCGCTTGGGAAACATGGCGGCGCTCCCGCCGAGGGTTCGGATCCCACATACAGACTGGCTGCTCACTGGCTGAGCGAGGAGCGGGGGCAACACCGAGGGTTGCGATCCCGTTGCCGGTCCCGGTCCGGTACGGGCGCGACACTGAGGGTTGCAGTCCGTTGCCGGACACGAAAAAAGACAAAAAGGAAAAAAAAAGCGGCGCTCCCGCCGAGGGTTCGGATCCCACATACAGACTGGCTGCTCACTGGCTGAGCGAGGAGCGGGGGCAACACCGAGGGTTGCGATCCCGTTGCCGGTCCCGGTCCGGTACGGGCGCGACACTGAGGGTTGCGATCCGTTGCCGGTCACGAAAAAAGACAAAAAGACAACAACAACAACAACAAAAAAAAACTAACTGCTTAGAGGCTAAAAAAAAATTGTTATAAATAACTCTTAGAGAAGAAATTGAAACTTCACAATGACTGATAATTTGGCATATGATGACAACAGCAGTACTCATCACATGTAGAGGGTAGCCAGAGTTGTTTTCGAGAAAACTCATTACCTTTAAGGCAAATAAAGTACAGATGCTCTTTGACTTAAAATAGTGTAATGTCCAGATAAACCCTTTGTAAGTTGAAAGTGTATTTAATACACCTAACTTACCAGACATCATAGCTTAACCTAGCCTGCTATAAACATGCTCAGAACACTTACATTAGCCTATAGTTGGGAAAAATTATCCAACACACAGCCTATTTTATAACAAAGTTATTATAAAGAATTCTGAGTCAAAATTCGAAGTATGGTTTCTACTGAATACGTATTGCTTTTGCACCATCATGAAGTATAAAAATCATAAATCATGCCATCCTAAGTGCGGGACTATCCGTACGTGAGGAATTTCAGTAGCTAGAAAAACAGGATAAGAAATAAACCTAACAAAAGCAGGAGTAAAGAATAAAGATACAGAAGATATGAAACAAATAGGAGTGATACATCTAAAAGCTGGTCCTTTAGCAGACACTTGGCGCAAGGCTAACGGCTAATAAGATGTGATGAGAATGAGTGTGTATATAGAGGGGTAAATCCTCAGATCCAGGGAAGGCAAGTTATATCTATGCTGCCTGCCCCAAATTTAAAAAGAGAAGTAATAAAATGGTTTTCCAGAAAAGCCTAAGTAACCAAAATTGACTCCTCCTCGCTCTTACCTCCCAATGTTGGGGCTCCTGAGATGGTGATCCTGGGCCTCCTGGCTCCCCCAGGAGCTCATCTTTTCCATAGCCTCCACACACGTCTCTCGTGCTGGAGACATCCGCACAAACCTCTAGCTCAGACCTGCTGACTCCAGACATGTAGATCTAGCCCCACCCTTGCCCTCTCCACTTGCTGCTACACAAGACGTCTCCAACTCTAAGTGAAAAAGCTCCAGACTTTTGATTCCCTCCTTCCCTGCATGCCAGCTCCTTCTGTCTTCCTCCTCTAGGTAAATGGCACAGCCATGCTTCTGGTTGCTTAGGCCAGCAACCCTGGCGTCGCTGTCCCTTCTCCCTTTCCCTTGTTCTCCGCATACAGCCCATCATTCTCTTCTGCCTCCAGGGCAAATCCTGAATCTGTTTTCCTCTCTGGGCTTCACTGCCACCACCCTCACAAGGCTCCCCCTCGGCTGTGCAGTCCTCACTGGTCTCCAGCTTCTCTCCTTCTCGCTTCCTGTCCATTCTCAGTCCTGTAAAATGTCAGCCATGCATGCTTTCCCTACCTCCTCCTCTCTTCTCTCCTTTTGTTCATTTTGTTTGTTTTTAGTGGCCTGCTGGTATAGAGATTTGAACCCTTAACCTTGGTGTTTTAACACCAATCAACTAAGCTAACTGGCCAGCCCTGTGTTCTCTTCTTTTGAGACTCCAATTAGACACAAGCTAGAATTCTGGAAGATTTTAGGGCAGTTCATGGTCCCAGTGTCTGAAACCTCACCTGCTGCCCCTTGGTGGGTTTGCTAACATCTCTTGGGCTGGGCACTCGGAGCCCTTTCTCTCTGGAAACTCAGGCATGCAGCGGTGGGAAATGATCTCGAAGTATTTCCCAGATGCCTTTCCTCCACTCACTCGTGCTTGTCTCTTTCTGGACTTTCCAGGATGTTGGACCTCCTGGACTCTTCCTCTACTTTCCTCTCTTGTTTTCCATCTTTTTGTCTTTTATTCTCTATTTGTGGGAATTTTCCTGAGCTTTCCCTTTAATCCTTCTTTTGAGCTTTTCATCTCTGCTCTCATTTTTAAAATTTTTCCAAGAGCTCTTTGTCCTTAGGATGTCAGCTCTGCGAGGGCAGGGCCTCTGCTCAGGGCCAGTCAGCTTGGCATCCCCAGCACCTGGTCCACCTGTTGCAGAGCAGGCGCCCAGTAAGAAGTTGTGGATTACCAAGGGAAGTGCGGGAAGCAGAGTAAACCCATGACCATGGGAACAGTCAAGAATGTTCTTGAACGGCTTGGATCCCTAAAAGAAGCCCTGGACCCAAATAGTTAGACATTGATTGTATTAAATCTTCAAGGAAGAGAGAATTTCTGCACTGTTTAAACTGTTCTAGAGCTTTGAGAAAGGAGGAAACTTCCAAGTCAGTTTTGTCTTAATGGCAAATCCTGACTGAGCTAATACGAAAGGAGAACCACAGGCTATCATTTTCCTTCCTTGGGTTGTGTAATGAGAAGCCCCGAACTGATCTGCAGTCTTTGGGTATGTCCCACACAGAGGTTTTGTCTTAATGGCAAATCCTGACTGAGCTAATACGAAAGGAGAACCACAGGCTATCATTTTCCTTCTTTGGGTTGTGTAATGAGAAGCCCCGAACTGATCTGCAGTCTTTGGGTATGTCCCACACAGAGTTTTGAGTTCAGCATCTTTCTCTACTGTAAGGCTTTTTACAATCTTTTAAAATGCCAGTGTGCGAAAGACTCTTCCCAGAAAAGGACCTTAGTATTCAGCCCTGCCCATACGTTATTTATTTATTTATTTATTTTTAATTTTTTTCCTTTTTGTCTTTTTTTACTGACCGGTAACGGGATCGCAACCCTCGGTGNAACCCTTGGCGGGAGCGCCACCGCGCTCCCAAGCAGCGCACTCTCCAGTGCGCCACCGGGCTGGCCCGTAATTTATTATTTTTTTATTTTATTTTTTTGTCTTTTTTCGTGTCTGGCAATGGACCGCAACCCTCAGTGTTGCGCCCGTACCGGACCGGGACCGGCAACGGGATCGCAACCCTCGGTGTTGCGCCTGCACCTCGCTCAGCCAGTGAGCAGGAACCGGTCTGTATGTGGGATCTGAATCCTCGGCGGGAGCGCCACCACACTCCCAAGCGGCGCACTGTAGCAGTGCGCCACCGGGCCGGCCCCGTAATTTATTTTTTTAATGACACATCTATAAGCATGTCTTGGAAGAATGTTCCTTGGAACATTATTTGGGAAAATACTGCTATAGACAGTACAATGAGAGAATGGTGTGTTATGTGTTATTTCAGAAATTCAAGTATGATTAAATATTAGAAAATTTATTAAAATCCAGCATGGCTCCATGGTAGATTTTGTTAAGTTTTTACTAATAAAAACCATGCTGACAGTTTTCCTAAACAAAACAAAACAAAACGCTTTTTTTTTTTTATTATGAAATTCAGTCTACATCTCTGAAGCAAACTGTTAGCAATGTGATAATAGAAGGGTCTCACATGAATAAGGTTAAAAATGCCTCAAATGTGCCTCAAAAATGTCTTTAATGGACTCAAATCAGGACTGTCTGTTGAAATCAGCAACCAAGATGAGCATGTTTACTATGACTGGTATCATTTAAAGTTGTTCTGAATGTGCTAGCCAATGCATAAGACAAGAAAATAAAACAATAAGGATCAATACCAGAAACGTCAAGGAGAAAGGAATGATGATTTGCCTTTATAGGAATTAAATACATTCCAGAGCTTCATAAATAATACTGTGGTCCCGGGACAGCGATAGACATTGGTAGAGCAGAGTAGGAGGGATGGAAACCAAACCAAAAAAAAAAAATATTTAGTAGAAGATAGCAATCATTTGAAATCAGTAGGGAATGAAATCACTTGAAATCAGTGGGGAATTTTGTAAGAAAAATTAGATAACTTTTTGGAAAAAAGCTAGAATCCTAGTTTATATCAAATGATATTTCAATTGTGAATTAAAGACTTAAATATAGAAAATAAAACCATAAAGGTGGTAGAAGTAAACCTACGTAAATATTTAATCATAAAGTAGGGAAGACTTTCGTAAAGCAGGTATTGAAAAGAGAATGGCTGATAGATTTTACTATTGATGCACTTAAAACACATATCAAAAACCACTGAGGGCTGGCCTGGTGGCGCACTTGGTAGAGTGCGGCGCTTGGAAGTGCGGTGGCGCTCCCGCTGAGGGTTCGGATCCCATATAGAGACTGGTCCGCTCACTGGTTGAGCGCGGTGCGGGCGCGACACCGAGGGTTGCGATCCCGTTGCCGGTCGCGGTACAGGCGCGACACTTAGGGTTGCGATCCTGTTACAGGTCATGAAAAAAGACAAAAAGGAAAAGAAAAACAAAAAAAAACCCCACTGAAACTGAATTAAAAATGAATCTTGGGAAACGTTTACAAAAATTTTATAGGAAAGATTTATGTTCCCAATTCATAGTTTTACTAATTTAAAAGAGAGAATCCCAGTGAAGTATGGATGGAAGGACATGATGTGAATGGGTGTTAAAGCAACAAAGGAAATACAAATAAGCTAATCAATGTGTCTGTACAGACATGGGTTCCAGAGTCACACCAGTAGAGATGGAGTTTAGAGACATTCCCAGAGGAGGTTAAATGTGGCAAATTAGTGGCTGCCATTTTTAGCATAATGCATAAGTCCTTGGTAGCTTGATAGGAACTGTTTTTCCTGGGAAAAATTTATTTTTTATTTACTTTTCTTATGGAAAAGTTCAAACCTATTCAAAAGTAGAGAGAATAGTATAATGAACCCCCACATACCATCACCAAACACTCAAGAACAGACTCATTTTATCTGTACCCCACCATTTCTCAGCCCCCTCCAACTCATTTAAATTCTAATCATTTGGAATTTAGCAGTAAACAGACAAATCTAAAGTCAGAGTAGTCTCCTACCTCCTTCTCTTTCAAAAAAATCCTCTTGATTGTTGACTAGTAAACTGTTTATCTTTCTATATTTTTATATTTTTATGCCAATAAACACAAAGATATGCACACATGCAGCTTTAACATCATATTACTTTGTAAGCTGTTTTTCACCCCAACCATTTGTTGGGCTTACCTTTCCAAGACAGTATGTTTAGATTGGTCTCATTCTTTGCAGAGCTGCACAGTGTTAAATATAAGTATGAATAGTCCATAATTTATCCATCCGTTCCCCAGTTGATACTCATGCATGTTGTTTAAAATACTTGCTATTAGAAACAATGCTGAAATTTGTATCCTCATGAATACAGAAAAAATATTGAAATAAGTGATGATACAATCTTTTTCATTGATGCAATTGGTAGGGATTTAAAAGTATGATAAGACCCCATGTTGCAGTGAGTAGCAAATGGACATTCTTGGTCTCTGGGTGGGATTATGCAGTTATTTATGTTGTTTTTGATATCATACAGTTATGGGAATTGTTAAAACACCTGTTAGGAAGCAGCATGTACAGTATAATCCCAATCTGGGTTAGATAATGACCTGTTCATGCCCCAAGGACAAGGATGATGGCAGTTAGTCTGTTTCCTCTGACCCCGATGCATGGCAGCTAGTGAATATCCAGAAAGCCATTCGAAATAGACCAAAATGTTATGTGGTTTTATTTCCTGATAGGGGGATTTGAGTGATCTTCAAGGTTTTGTCTCTTTCTTAAAATTTTCCTACAATTTAGTATGCATTACTTGTATGATATTAAAGTAAAAGAAAGGTCAGCAAAAAAGCCAAATATAAACATGAGGTGGGAAGCACCCAGGATAATAGACGGTACTCTAGGCTGAGGATGTAGGGCAAAGACCCTTGTCCCTACTCTACTGGGTCAAGGCATGTGAACATAGGCACACCCCCACCTCTGAGCCTCTTCTCCTGCCTGTCTGTCGTGGGAGTGCCTGCCCCACCTGCTACACAGGTATATTTGAGGATAAAAGTAAACTGGAAGTAGATGGGTCTTAAGAGTGTTCATCTGTCCAATGTGCTCACTTAATTTGAGTTGCTAGACTTGGGCCTAAGACCTGGGTAGCTTTCTGTCGTGCAAGGGTAGTGCAAGCCAGAAGCAAAGCCAGTCTCAGGACCCAGACCAAGCTCCCAGAGTAGATGAAGGTTATAACTTTTAGGGATCTAGCTACAGGAGCTTTTATGTATTTAACAAGGGGACTGGGTTATTTCTATGCATATTCAAGGATGGGCCTGCACGCGCAATGCGACATGTATGTTACATGTGACCCATGTTCTTCTGGGAATGGAGATTTAAGCATTAAAATGAAAGGGGGTTGACCTTATGTCATTGAAAGTTAAAGTTAGGGGCAGTGTCATGCATAAACTCCCTGGCGTGGCCCAAACTGGTTTGGTTTAATTGGCCGTTTGGCCTCAGTTTCTATCAATCACTTTCTCATTCAGTCAGAATTATTGAATTTCTTGCTCAGTTAGAATTGTTCAGTCAGAATTGTTGGGAGGGAAAGAGAATGACTGATTAGGGAGAGAAAGAAATTAAGGGGGTAGCTCTTAATCAAAGAGGAGTATGAGTTTGGTAGCTCTCACCTCCTCATGTTCTGTGTGTGTCCCCTGTCCCCTCTTAAATGTGCTTTGAAAAGTGAGCACCACAATGCAGGTGGGTGTTGCCTGAAATAATGATAACAACAATAGCAGATTTGGGCTTTTTTGGATCTCATGGTATTCACTTTGAAACAAATAAGTAGCCTTTTTTTTTCTCCCCCATGTGGGTCTAAGTTTAAAATATGCCAGTTTTAGTACTCCTCATTGCCATATTTGTTAAACTTCACTATCTCAGAGGAATTGAAATAACTTGGGCACCATGTGTATTCTCAACCTTGAACTGGTACTGGCAGAGACCCCCACTGGAACACCAGTTCACCGAAGTGCTGAGTAGCCAGGGAGACCTGTGGAGCAGCACAGGCCTGCTCTCCAGCTGGGCTGCAGTCCGTACCTCTTTAGGAATGTGACAATGAAGCTGCACTTGACCACTGTCGATGGAGCTAATAAATCCTTCTCAGCAGTTGGAACTGTGCCCAGGAATAATTAAGTTTAGCTTTGACTGCCAACTCTACCTCAGGTTGTAAGTGAAAGAGTGAATGAGTCCACGTGGAGGATTAGACACATCATTGGGCTATTAGATACATCATGGTGTGCCTTTATTGTTTCGGGGTTGAGTAATTCCACCCAGGAGGATGGGAAGTGGTCCCACACCTACCAACCATGAGGATCACCAGACGTATGATCCTGCTGCAGGGAGACCACCGCCTGTCACTACTCCTGTAGTGCTTGGTGCGTGTCACTTAGGAACTTGAGGCTCAAGGGAGAGGGACCTGTGCAGCCAGCCCAGGCATCTCTGTCTTATGACCGGCGTGTTGGTAGTTTAGAGCTCAGCTTGTAGAGCTAGACGCCCAGCCCCATCACATCACCCTCGCAGTGTGATCTTGCATCTCCGGTTTTGTCTCTGTAAAAGGGGCTGATCCTGAATACCACCCATGAGGCTGAGGCAACTCACGGGAAGACCTCAGCATGATGTCTTGTGCACACAGACCTTTCAGGAATATTACTAATACTGAATTCTACCCATACAGTTTTCTTAAACATTGGTGTTTTACTTCTTGCTTTTTAAAAGTAATTCATGCTCATTGTAAGTAAATCAGAAAATATAGAAAAGTAGCAAAAACAAATCATATCACCACCCAAAGTCAGTCCCTGTGAGCATTTTGGATCATGTCCTTCTCACATGTTTGTGCATGTGTGTGCAGTAGTTTCTTGGTTTGCTTTATAGGTAATTCGTAGTTGTAATTATTCTGTGCTATATCTTCTATCTGGCATCTTTCTCCCTCACATAATGTGAGCTCCTCCTGTCAATGTGTACATTCTCTCTGTTCTCTTATTCTACTTAGGAAAATTTATCCAGAACATTTACACTGCAATTTCATTCTGTTATCAAGAAATGCTAGGTAAATGGGTTGTAACATCTCCAAAATGGTATTTCCAAAAGATAATGATTTCCTAAATAGTACTTAAGAGAACTAGCCTCTTTCTAGGTAAATGAATTCAACACATGTAGTCAATTTTGCCACTGAAGCTTTGAGTATTATTTTAAAACACAGACATAACAGCCTTTAACCTAATTTATTTATTTTTTTTCCCTTCTCAGGACAATTTTCCTAGTATTACTGTTTTCTCAATATGCCAGAAATGTTAAATTTCCTCTTCCTATTTACAAATCCAAGAAAGGGTGGACCGCATACAAGTTGCAGCTTTTCAAAATGTTCCCTGTGAGTAATGGACTTTTTTCCCCCTGACAATATTGCCTTTGGTTCATACATAAAATGTTTATGTGAAGGGAGGGTTTTCAGCAAGCCCTCCTGGGGCAGGACCCTGTCTGTGCGGTGATATCAGGGTACTAATGACCACCCAAATCATCATGGACTTAAAGTTTAGAAGCAGTAGAAGGTTCCAGTTCTGAAATTGGAGCACATCCTTTTAGCAGTGCTGGAGAAGGAGGAGATTGTCCTTGGGACTAAGTGAGATCTGACTCCATGTGGCCTCTGCAGGCATGATGTCCATTCTTATTTTACTACCAGACTTTGGAAGGGTTAAAGTAAATTTACCTGTGTAAAACTGCTCTCTTGCCCTCCAATTTCATTCAAGGAGTAGATCTGCAAAGTACTGACCACCGTGGGTCCTGGGGTGTGGTGTTCAGACTGTAGAAAGGTGTGTGATTTGCTAACAACCACTAGCTTTGTTGGGCTGACAGCTTTTCCCCTCAACCACTTCAGATAATCCTGGCCATCCTTGTGTCCTGGCTGCTCTGCTTCATCTTCACGGTGACAGATGTCTTCCCTCCTGACAGCACAAAGTACGGCTTCTACGCTCGCACAGATGCCAGGCAGGGCGTGCTACTGGTAGCCCCGTGGTTTAAGGTTCCATACCCATGTAAGTATTCTCGTGTCTAGAGGGGTTAGGAGCCCAGAAAGGCCCAATTTTTAGGGGTTGGAAGTTGGCAGAGTTGGCATAAAGCTTAGTTAGCAGCACGAAAAGCCTTCTTTGTCCCAGAATGTCTCCTGAAGGTCTCGCCATTCTGGTTATTAGAGGATTAGACAGCATTTTCCCCAGAAGGCAATGATTAACACACACAGACTAATCAGCTCCCTTCTCCAATTAACTGATTGGCTTTTTTGGCTCTGCTAGGATGAAATCCCAAATGAGGGGTCTCTTTGCTGCTTTGAGCTCTGGTGGCCAGGATTTGAGGGCATCTGCTTAGAAAGGCAAATACAGGGCTGCTTGGTACCAGATCTGCCAAATTGAGAAAGGTTTGGAAATTAGAAAGCAAACTGCTCGAGCATGGCGGGATTTATATAATCTTTTAATGAGTAGCCATAATCTTTTAAATTTGGTCACAGCTGTAGAGGTAAACTGAAAATCACAAATGGCCGGAGAATGGATCTTTGGCTATAATTTGTGTGTTGGGTAACTCTCAGGGGAAGATAATATGATCCACAGCTGAGGTATCACCTGGATTCACATGTAACATTTCTACCTCCTGACTCCAAAAGTGACTTGTATGAACCCAGTGGTGGTTGTTATATGCCTCATTGTTCTATTGTGAAGACTCTATTCCCAGCATTTGAGGTTTTTATTAGAATTGAAGCCTGAGCTTTGTCAGGTTGAGCTAATTTATTCCCCCGTTTAGCTGTCTTATTTTCATATTTTATAAAGACAAGAAGAAAAAGCAAAAAAAGCCAAGAATATTAAGGTTGGGTCAGAGATGACTCCTCTAAGCATGTTGCATGATGATGATATTGGCAGTTGTTCCTGTTGTTCTTGATATGTTTTATGAAAGCTTCGTAAAGTTTAGTCTTTCCAAAATAACATTGTCATCAGATCATGTGGTCTGATTGTATATTTATATACACCTCTTCTTTTCCCTAAAAAGAATGTGCATGGTTCACGAACATACCTATAATCTGAGATGGAATGAGATTAAAAATCACATGGTGAGGCAGTCAAGGAGAGGCACAGGTGGCTCCTTGTGTGAGCACCAGCAGGACATGGTATGGGTCATCCAGGAGAAGCAGCTGCTCATGTGCTGAAACCAGAGAGATTTCCTGCAGGGACCTCGAGCCATGCATGAGGAGGCAGGACTTAAAGGACAGGGCAGTTCACCAGCTCCTGGCAGTCAGAAGTTGTCGTTCAGAGGTGCCCTACACGTTCTCTTACTGCCATCAACAACACCCAGTGCTCTGTTCACTAAGTCACACCTGCTCGTGCATAGCCCCTGAAGACCCTGCAGGAAATCTCCCTGCTGTAAAATAACAAAATAAAAGGTTCTACTTAAAAAGAAAGATGAAATAACAGATTTAAGAAGGAAGACTGGTAGCCAACAAGGTTTTATTTATATCTAAAGGAAAGGATCAAAATAACAACCCACTCCCCCCCACCAAATTAAGACACTAAAATGAAACCATAGTTCTGTAACAGTAACATGGTAGCAGCATAAAAGCTTATTTAGAAAAAGCAAAATGTTGGTTGGTTAAGAAGGCCTCAGAGTGAGAAACATTCATTCCAAGACAACCCGGAGATGAGATGTTGACCCAGCATGGTATTGATGGACAGAGAACGTGCCACATCCCATCTGTGGACCTGTATACCTTGCACCTCTGATCAAGGGCTGCCTCTGCATTTCCTCACTGCTCCCTCAGGGTAGAACAGCCCCAGGCAGGAGCACTTCTACCCCCAGACACACTCCAGGCACATCCTGCACATCTTACCTTATGTGTCATTCTTCTTTTCCCAAATGTGTGGTTGCTCCCCATTACCTATGACCCATCGCCCAGGCCCCTCTAGATGGCTTATAGAGTCGTTCCCCTCTCACCCACTGCTGTTCATGAGCCCTCTGCTTCCACCAGAATGCCCTTTCCACTCGCTGTCTCCCTCTCCAGACCCTCCACATCCTTCGGGGGGCACCTCCGTTTCCACCTCCTCCTCCTCCAATCCTTCCCTGGACAGGGACTGACTTTGCCTTTTCCTGGCTTCCTCACTTATACTTTTGTGACCTGCGCTCAGCTTGCTTCCCTTTGAGTTTGAACCATTACACTGTTCTGGATCTTTCGGAGTGTCCTGTTGTTCCTCAAGCTACATTGTAGGCTCCGGCATGGGAGACCATGTTTTATCCATCATTCATTTCCCATTGTGGTTTATGCTGGGTGGTTGTATTATAGCTAACAGTTCACGGGAGGAAGGACTAGCCACTTTATAAAAGGAGTCTGTTCATCCTAACAGTGGAAAAGACTCATGCGATTCTTTATTAAATAAGGTCTGTGGCTTTCAATATGCAAATAGATATACTTTTTTTTTTTAAAGATGACCGGTAAGGAGATCTTAACCTTTGACTTGGAGTTGTCAGCACCACACTCAGCCAGTGAGCCAACCGGTCATCCCTATATAGGATCCGAACCCGTGGCCTTGGTGTTATTAGCACCGCGCTCTCCCAAGTGAGCCATGGGCCAGCCCTCAAATAGATATACTTTTAAAGAAAAAAAAATCCAGTGAAGGATTAAGTAAGTCCACATACTTAAAATGAAACTACAATGGGACTTCTCTTTGCTTTCTTAAATGAAACTAATTTTTTTTTTCTTCCTTTTTTGTCTTTTTTACTGACCGGTAACGGGATCACAACCCTCGGTGTCGCGCCCGTACCAGCCCGTACCAGGGACCGGCAACAGGATCGCAACCCTCGGTGTTGCACCCACACCGCGCTCAGCCAGTGAGCAGGAACCCGTCTCCACATGGGATCCGAACCCTCGGCGGGAGCGCCACCACGCTCCCAAGCGGGGCACTTCTCCAGTGCGCCACTGGGCCGGCCCATGAAACTAATTTTTTTATAACATGGTTTATGATTTACTTAAAAAAGAAGTACCTGTAATACTTACATAGTAGAGAAGGGTTAACTGTTAGGATTTAAATCTACCTGGTGATTTTTACTGCTTTTTCATTCGATGCTACCCTCTGGGCAAGATAACTGCTTTTTTGTACCATGCTCTGCTTAAATCCCTTTCATATGAATTTCTATCCCAACACAGCAGGCCATGTGAAATTGTTAACAGATACTAAGCATGACTTTGAAGCAGGGAGAGAAGCAACTGTATCTCCCAGCCAAGCAATTTCTTCTTTTAAATAAAGATGCAAGGGCCGGCCCCATGGCACACTCGGGAGAGTGTGGCGCTGGGAGCGTTGCGGCCCTGGGAGCATAGCAGCCCTGGGAGCATAGCGATGCTCCCGCCACGGGTTCGGATCCCATATAGGAGTGGCCCACTGGCTGAGCGCGGTGTGGGCGACGCCACACCAAGGGTTGCGATCCCCTTACCGGTCACGAAAAAGACAAAAATAAAATAAAATAAAATAAATAAATAAAGATGCAGAGCAGATCAATCCTCGTTATGGCCATCTTCATCAGACTCAGTATCTCTTCCCAGGCATCTGGTGTATTGATGATTAAGATTTAAAAATAAACAGTTTTCATAAGCTTCAAAATCCAAGTGGATCTTGTAGAGTCCTGAGGTTCTGAGTGGCCCGACGTCCTGGTATCTTTTGCCTGCCCCTCTAGCAAAGGGAATGAGGCTCTCATGGTGGTTTTCCTCCCTCAGTTCAGTGGGGCCTGCCCACCGTCTCTGCAGCTGGCGTCATCGGCATGCTCAGTGCGGTCGTCGCCAGCATTATTGAGTCTATCGGTGACTACTACGCCTGTGCCCGGCTGTCCTGTGCCCCACCGCCTCCCATCCATGCAATAAACAGGTATGTTCCCAAGAGGACAAGTTCCCCATGGGGTCTGGAGCCTGCTTACTTTGGTCTTTGGTTTAGGTAAGCTTGGAGAGGAAACTTAGAGTCTCAGCGGCCAGCAGGAGGACTAGTTATTGGCTGTTTATCCTTGGACAAGTCACTGCCCTCATCTGCTGCCCTTTTCCTCATCTGCGACAGAGAGCAGAATTACTGCCCTTCCTTGCTCACAGTGACAATCAAACGTGATCCTCTCTGTGCGACCACTTCAAACCTTAAAACAAATGCCAGGCATTGTCCTTGTTGTCTGCATGGTTTTGTGGCATTTTGATATATGTGTCTATTTCAATTTTCTGTTGTCTTTTTTGCCCAAGTCTTTTTTTTTTTTTTTTTTTTAAATATAAACTCAACTTTTAGATTCTTTGGAGTAAAATAGGCTCTACAGGGTTATTTCTGAGTTGCAAAACTTTTGTTTTTTCCCTGTATTCCCCTGTTCAATCTTAGCTGCTGTAATCAGACAGAAAGCACAAGGGCACTTTTTTCTTGCATGTGTAGTTTTGCCCAAGTTTTTTTTTTTTTTTTTTTTTTAAATATAAACTCAACTTTTAGATTCTTTGGAGTAAAATAGGCTCTACAGGGTTATTTCTGAGTTGCAAAACTTTTGTTTTTTCCCTGTATTCCCCTGTTCAATCTTAGCTGCTGTAATCAGACAGAAAGCACAAGGGCACTTTTTTCTTGCATGTGTAGTGGACACCTTAGCACCAGACAGTGGCTGCTCCAGTTCTGTCAAATTGATGCATTCCAGTTGTTCTTAAGGGTAGGTGCTGTGTAATCTATTCACAATTACAATTCCTATGAATAGGGATAGGAAGATCAGGAATAAATGAAAACTGCAGGATCTAGAGGTTTATGAGCTGTGGGTTTATGCTCCCAAATACTTGGTCTTTAGCTTCTGGAAGCTGATAGGGAATTGACCCTAAGGGGGCTACAGAGAAAAGAAAATAGCTCAGATCACCCACAGTTCCCCAACTGGCTTCTGCCTCTCCAAATTCTGTGTGTTGAGATCAAGGGGCTGGTTCTTAGCATGTCTTGCATTGGTTCTGTTGGGGTTTTCCAGTCCTAGTTTTTACATCTTTCTCTAGTGGAGCTGCTATATATGATTAACTTTCTTATTTATCGATTCTTTTAAAAGTTTCAATGTTTACAAAATTGCAAAACATTTCCTTTCTAATGAAACTGGATTTTAAAGTAAAGGATTAAATCAATATGTTTTATTTGTCTTAGACTCCAACAGATGGCTTTATTTTCTGGCTAAAAGTAATGAGTAAGAAAATCTATCTATAATGTGTGATTTAGGTGCTTCTTAAAATTGAAGAAGCATGGGGGATCCTGTTAAAATGTAGATTCTGCTTCAGCAGGTCTGTACTGGGGCCTGAGAGTCTGCATTTCTAACCGCATTTCCCAGGGGATGCGGAAGCTGCAGGTCTGTGGACCACACTTTTTTGGGTTGCAAACGTTTAGAGCGTATTTGAGTGCTTCCCCCATTGAATGAATGTTTCTCTTTCCCCCATCCCTTTACATTTTAGGGGGATTTTCGTGGAGGGTCTCTCCTGTGTTCTCGATGGCATATTTGGTACTGGGAATGGCTCTACTTCATCCAGCCCCAACATTGGAGTTTTGGGAATTACAAAGGTACAAACGTTTTCTAATGGTTGGGCCTCTAAGCATTCATCCATTTTACTGATCGGTCTGACCACTGTGAGTTCTAAAAAGAAGGGTCTCTGATTTCCGAGGTCAACTTCTCCCCCATCTACTTTTTGTTCTTTGGTAGGTCTTTGGAATGGCCTACTTGGAGGTCTCTCCTCCCTTGGCTGGCCTGGGTGGGGAGGCACTCAGGTGCTATCATTCCTTCGTGCGGTTTGCAAATATTGATTAAGCACCGACTCTTTACCAGGCTTCTGTTCTAGGCACTTGGGATGTATCAGTGAATAAAAGGTGGGTTTTACATTCCAGCAAGGGAGGACGATCAGCAATAAGCACAATGAGTCAGTGGATGATACAGTATGTCGGCCAGTAATAAGTATTGGGGAGAAAACATGGACAGGGTGGGGGGATTGGGAGAGGGCAGTTAAGTGTTACATAGGGGCCAGGCCTCATTGAGAAAGTGACCTTGACGAGGACCTGAAGGCTAGAGGAAGGAGCCTGGGGAAGAGGGTTCCAGACAGGGATATGGCCAGTACAGAGCCCCATCCTGGGAGTGGAAGGTCAGCAAGGAGGCCAGTGGGCAGGAGCAGAGCAAAGTAGGTATGGGGAGCAGTAAGGGCAGGTGAAGTCTGCCAGGTAGCACAGGCCTGTAGGCAGTCACAGACACTGAGTGGAAGGGGGTGCTGCAGGGAGCAGTTTCCTACGATGAGAGCAGACCATGGGGAAGGGGGGAGGTAGAAACAGGAGACTAATTTGGGAGGTGTCACTGGTTCTAGATGAGAGATGATACCACTCACTAGAGAAAATCCATTCTATGTTGAAGAATTAAAGTATTTTTCAAACCTTAGCAGCAGAATCCTTCTCTTTTAAATAAAATGTGATGTGGAGTCTAGCAGATAAGTCACAATGAATCACTCAGTGTAGCAGGGCCTGGGTCTGCAGTCCTACCCACTTGCCTCTCCTCCCCACCCCACCCCCAAACACTTAAACCTGGGGCTGCCCCACCCCAAAGTCCGGTTTCCATAAAAAGGAGCCTGCTCCCAGGCCTTTCAACTTTATTACTAGCAAATAAACTTTATATCCTATTGCCTTAGGCCAAGGAGTGCAGTTTGCCAGGGTGTTAAGAAATGCAGCTCGACCCACAGGGCATTGTATGTTGTGCAACTAGACACTGTTGTAACTGGTTCTCCATCCTTGATGGCCCGTATGACTCACCAGTCTCCTCACCTGAGGACTTTGGGGTGAGCCCGGAAACCTTCTAGAACTGTTTGACCTCTGAAAAATTGTAAAATTTCCAAAGAAATCTTACCCCCAGTTCCATGCAAGATTCTATAACCAGATGAAAGCAAACCACATACTAAGCTTGATTACTTTTGATTACAAGTCCAGGTGAGAGGGAGCTGCGTGCATGCACATGCACGCGTGGCTGTTTGTTCGTTATCCCTATGTCGGCAGGGCCGTGCCAGAGCTCAGCTTCAGGTGTGCTGATGGCCCTTTCTGCTGCCTGTTGCTCCTGGTGCAGGGCGGGTGAGAGAGGGCTGCCTGATGGGCACTTCCTCCAGCACCATTGCTGGGGCCCTACCACTGCCCACGGTGAGCAGCAAGTGCTGAGCACAGAGAGCTCAGGGAAAGGTCTGATGGGCACAGAATGGGGCATAAACCAGCCACTTCTCAGCCAGTTTGCTGCCAGGATCCTGTAGACATATAACTAATCCTGAATAAGACAGTCATAAAACTGTTGTAGATGGAGGCACGCTTAGGTTTGCAAGACAGTTAACAAGCCACCTCTTTCTGCACCCTTTTAAAATACATCATCACGGAACATAGCCAAGGTCACTCCAAGATCCCTGAAGGGAGTTAGCGCTTTAAAGTTCCCTTCTGGTTTGGGGATTAATTATCTTTATTAAATTTATTAAAATTTGAGTGGTGCCAGCTTATTTGGAAAAGGCACCCTGCCAGCACTTTTTAATGAGCTTACTGATTTTCCCTCTAAATTCCTTTGGGCCCAGCCACTGGAGCCACTTCCTTGAGGCCAAGGCGGCATCTAGTCCTGGGCAGAGTGTCAGCCCTGGAATCTGTTCTGCATCACCCTGAATCACAAGACTTGATTCCACAAGAAGAGGGGTATAATCGAGGTCACCTACATAGCCACCTTGGAACGGGGAAGTGGGGCTTGAGCAGAAATTTCTCTGTGGCCTGAGCCCTGCAGCTGATGGGAAGACCCCTGGCCAGGAGAAAGGAGGCTCAAGTTCTATGCCGTATTTTGTCCCTCATGCAGCCAGAGGACTTGTGACAAGTCACTCTTCCAAGTAGAACTCAGCCCTGAAGTCCTACAATTCTAGATCTAGATCTGTGCTGTCCAGTATAGTAATTGGTAGCCACATGTGGCTGTTTAAGTTTAAATTCTTTAAAATTAAAAATTCAGTTCCCCAGTGGCACTAGCATTATTTCAAGGGCACAGTAGTTATATGTGGCTTGATGGCTCTTAGTAGATAGCACAATAAAGATCATTTCCATTATTCTAAAAAGTTCTAATGGATAGCACTAGTCTGGACCACTGTACCAAATTATCAGGGCATATAAAAAGGGGATGATCTGTGTCTCTTCCAAAGAATCTGCCTCCATTTCCTGGCAACCCTAATATTTGCCATCTTTTATGCAGTAATTGCATTCTCTGTACATGGAATTTCTTATTTTTTTTTTTTTAAAAGATGACCGGTAAGGGGATCTTAACCCTTGACTTGGTGTTGTCAGCGCCACACCCTCTCAAGTGAGCCAAGCGGCCATCCCTATATACAGATCCAAACCCATGGCCTTGGTTTTATCAACACCACACTCTCCCAAGTGAGCCACAGGCCGGCCCTTGTACATGGAATTTCTAACCTGTTTGCTGAAGAGTTGTGGTTTCCTACCCCATAGTGTGTTCTGAAGTTCTGAGGAGTTGGATTCCATGTGCAGGACTTCTCTGCTGAGTGTGTTCCAATGTCCTACAGAGAAGGGCAGCATGATGTCTTAGGGAGGGTGACTGCTTTGGATTCCAGCACTGGCACTTTTTGCACCATGACCATGGGCAAGTTACGTCACCTCTTTGGGTCTCTGTGCCCATGTGTGTAAAGATAGCTTGCATGGTGTTAGAATTAATAACTTGATGTAAAAGTACTTAGCAGAGTCCTGGATGGAGAAGGTACACAGTAAGCTATAGGTATCATCATTGTAGCTATTTAGCTCTTCCTTCTCTTCTAGGAACAGAATAAATACCGTCTCCCTGGCTGTGGTATCTCTTTAGTGGTGTCCAGGGGGAAGGTCTTTTCTCTTTGAGGCATTCTATACTGTTGAAGACTTTAGAAAGTCAGAAACGCAGGGTCAATTTTCCGATGGTCCTAGAGACAGAGCTGCAGTTCAGGAAGGAGATCAGAAGGGAGGTGCGGAGGAGGTTGCAGGGAATGGGTAGAGTGTGAGGAGATGCAAAGGCCCTGTGCAGGCAGCAGGAGGGCAGGGCTTTCAGGGCTGTATCTCTGGTGTTCAGAACAAAAGCATACGATACACACTCAGTTCATAGTCATCTAACATAAGAATGGCTTGGTTGCTGTTTGTTTTTTTTGACAGTGTCAAAGGCAGATCAAGCTTCCTTGCATGGTTTCCACACAAGCATTATTATTTCAGGTGTCCCTAGGGCCAGCCTGGCCCATACCCCATTAGCCAACGGGGCTGCCTGAGCCTGCTGGGAGTCTTTGGGTAGGCTGTCCCTTCTGCCTGGATGCTCTTCTTCAGTGGACATTTACTCAGCCCTCAAAACCATCTCCAGCAACCTTCGACAACTCCAGGGTTTCTCCTCCTTGCTGCTGGGCTCCCACACAACAGAACAGTGTGGCAGTGCAGGGGTTTCATCACAGACTTGTGACTTACTCATATGTGCATCCTCCCATCCCGCAGTCTCACAAGTGCTGGTCACTGGTCCTCAAGAATGTTGGCTGTAAAGTGAGCCATTCGTAAACAAAAGGCTTCCTTATGTTGTCATAGCAGCCAAGCATGAACCAGTTTTTGTTGACTTTTCAGTTTGTGTGATCTTTTCCACTGCTTTTCTACCTTTCGTGGTGTGGGGAGGGGCTGGGTTGGGACAGTAGAGGCTGACAGTGTCAGCGGTGACTGAGTCCAGTTGGATGGCCATCTCCATATGCACAGTAAAAGACTAGGCTCTGGTGCCTCACCGGCTGACCCAGGGGTCCCTTGAGAACTTTGTGCAGCGTTGAAGTGTTCCATACCTGCACTATCCCATGTGCTCGCTACCAGCCACATGCACCTTGTGAGCACTTGAAGCATGACCAGTGCAAATGAGGAGCTAAATTTAAATTTTCATTTTATTTTAATAAAAATTTAAGTAGCAATCTTTTCCTCACCCTAAGTTGTATAGAATGCTCTGACGCTCCCCCAAATGTTTCTGGAACCTCCTTTACCCAGTGTACATTGTCAGTGTGTTTTCTTGGAAGTGGCTGTACAGAATAGGTGCCAACAGTGCAGGATTCTTGAGCCAGATGCCAACTCCACCCCCAGTTATTTGGGTTACAGGCTAGACAGAAACTTCTAGAAGACAGAGATCAGGTTTAACAGATAAGGATCAGACCACGTAGGAAATGCTATATACATGGAGCTGTGGAAGCCCAGAGTAGAGGAAGCCAAGTCCTTGAATCGAGGAAAGCTTTTCAGACAAGCAGCATTTGGGTTGTATATTAAAGGCTGTGTCTGGGAACTAGCCAGGAAAGGGTTGGGGGGAGGGGGATGTGGGTATGGGTTTCCAGGTGGACATGCCTGGACATACCTGGATGGGACACTGGGGTGAGGGCTGGCAGGTGTGGCTTTGTTGGGAGGAGTCTGATTTCATGAGAACCAGAGGGTTTAATCAGGGGACTGACACCCCAAATCAATGTGTTGAAAAGGTCTCTCCATGGCAGTGTAGGGGACAAATGGGTGGAGGAAAGGCCAGAAGCAGCAAGTCCAGGTGGGAGGCTGTCACGTAGGTCAGTGCTTGCCAGGCACCACTCAGGCCACATTATGCATCTCTCATTTAATCTTCAAAGCAAAACCACACAGTTTACCTGTTGAAAGACTCCCAGAGAGGCTAAGTCACTTGATGGACACACAGTCAGGGGCGGAGCAGGGACATGAGCCCAGAGCTCTACGTTCTTTGGCCCCTACACGATGCCACCTCTTGTGAGCAAGACACTGTGAGGAGAGGAGGTTCCGGCGTGTTGGGGGATTTTCTCTGGCTTGG
This sequence comes from Galeopterus variegatus, assembly GCF_000696425.1. Lineage (NCBI taxonomy): Eukaryota > Metazoa > Chordata > Mammalia > Dermoptera > Cynocephalidae > Galeopterus > Galeopterus variegatus. Next base: position 77,620 of record NW_007727900.1, read on the forward strand.
GATGTGGGAAAGATGGAGTTGATGCTATAGTGCTTTGGGGTGGGTTGACGTGGTGAAGGTTGGTGTCAGGAACCCAGGAGAGAAGCAAGGCGAAGTGTAAATTTTGTATTTGAGACTCCAGAGGGCCATCCTGGCCCGATGACCAAGTGAAGACATTGGAGACCCAGGGCTTGAGCATGGGGTGAAGTCACCTGGGTGTGGAGAAGCAGAGGCCAATTCCAGGGCTACCCACAGTCAAGGCACCAGGCAAGAGAGGAGTCAGCCAGCAGGGGGGACAGGGAAAGGCGGCAGGAATCTCTACTCGGGGTTTGTTTATAGTAATTTATAGAAATTGTGTATTGAGATCAGTCCCTGTTAACTGAAAGTTTAAAGAGCGTCTAGGTTTTGCCTGAGGATCGTGTCACATGTGCCCTGGGTCCTGGGAGGCTGCCAGAGGACGGCAGGGTGAGGCCATGTCCACCCTCTGCTGTGTCCACAGGTCGGCAGCCGCAGGGTGATTCAGTATGGCGCAGCCCTCATGCTTGCCTTGGGCATGATCGGGAAGTTCAGTGCCCTCTTCGCGTCTCTCCCGGATCCTGTGCTCGGAGCCCTCTTCTGCACCCTCTTCGGTAAAATCTCTCTGCCTGGGTAGGGGCTTCCCTCTCAGGCTCCTTTCTTTGAGTGGATCATGGTGTTTTTAGACTCCCTTCAGTAAGATTGAAGGTAACAGTAAATTTTCATTTTAAAATGCAAAAGGATATGCCTTCAAAAAATGAAAACCTACATCACTCTCCGAGTTGAATTTGTTAAAGGTAGAACCAACAGTAAGAACAGTTATGTGACAAAAATTAAGATTAAATTTAGTGTCTTTAGTGTTCTAATTGCTTTAACTCAAATATCTTTCCCTGTGAATGAGCCATTTAAAACTGGCCATTTTTTTTTTTTTTTAAAGATGACCAGTAAGGGGATCTTAACCCTTGACTTGGTGTTGTCAGCACCACGCTCAGCCAGTGAGCGAACCAGCCAATCCTATATGGGATCCGAACCTGGGGCCTTGGTGTTATCAGCACCGCACTCTCCCGAGTGAGCCACGGGCCGGCCCCAAATCTGGCCATTTTTACAATAGGACTGGATTTGATCTCTGTGCAATTACTTGTAGGAATCAGACACATCCCAGATATTTGGGTGGGTTTCCCAGTTTAATTGAAACGTTTGCTTAGAGGGAAAACCTATATCCTTAGTTTTCTACTTGATCTTAAGAAAAGTAATGTGATGTTTATGCCCGTGTTCAAGGCCAAATTGTGCTCAGGCCAAGGGTCATTTGGATCAGAGACTGGGATGCTCACGTTCTAGCCCCACAGTTCTCCTGCTTCCTGTCACTTGCACTGGTCTCCTGGTTTCTTTCTGATGGACAGAGAAAAGACACTAGGCAGCCTTGGATTGCCGTGAGTAAGTAATCTGTCACTCTCGCTGGAGGCAAACGTAATGGAACTTGTGCTCTGGTGTTTTCTCTCCAGGAATGATCACGGCTGTTGGCCTCTCTAACCTGCAGTTCATTGACTTGAATTCTTCCCGGAATCTCTTTGTGCTTGGATTTTCAATCTTCTTTGGTCTCGTCCTTCCAAGTTACCTCAGACAGAACCCTCTCGTCACAGGTGAGGGAAATAGACCTTGAATCTTGGGAGGAATTGAAACCACAGCTGCCGATTTACAAACAGCTCTTCACCAGTGGGGGAGGACTTTGGAACTTCAGGAATTGTTGTGGTGAACACTTGTCTATGCATCTCTTTTGAATCTTTCTTTGTAGCAGTTTATCCAAAAGCCCTCTGGGCTTCCCACATAAGCTGGCAGGTACATATAACTGATGTGGATCTTAAGGTCTCTCTCTCTTTTTTTTTTTTTTTTTATTACTGGGATCCTTCTTGTGGGAGAATGCATCTCTGTAAAACCTTTTGATTTCTCAGACTAATACTATGTTAAGATCTTAACATAGACTTTGAAATACATATTTCAAGATTAACTGTTTTAATTCCTACTTTTTATTTGCATACCCTTATGTAATGAAGAATGAACAAAAGGGGAACTATCTTAAGAAACAGCTATTGCTACCTATAATTTTGTTTTAGCAAGTGCAGAATTGGGGACCATTTTTTTAATATATTTTTTTTCTAGGTGAAATTCATGTAACAGTATTAATCATTTTAATAAAGTGAATAGTTCAGTGGCATTTTTACATTCACAATATTGTACAACCACCACCTCCATTTAGTTTTCAAAACATTTTCATCACCCCAAAATAAAACTGGATATTCAGTAAACTGTAAAACTCCCATCGTCTCCCTTTCCCTCAGCCCCTGGCAACCACCAATCTGCTTTCTGTTTCTATGGGTTTAACCGTCCTAGATATTTCATATAACTAGGATCATACAATAGGTGACCTTTTGTTTCTGGCTTTTCTCACTTAGCATAATGTTTTCAATGTATACATGTTGTAGCATGTATAAATACTTCATTCCTTTTTATGGCTGAATATTCCATGGTATGTATATACCATAATTTGTTTATGCATCTATCCACTGATGGACAATTTTGGTTGTTTCCACCTTTTGGCTATTGTGAATAGATAGTGCTGTTAGGAGCATTTTTGTACAAGTACAATCAATTCTCATTATTCATGATAGTTACGTTCTATAAAGTTGCCACAGACACCGAATTAGCAAATATTGAACCATTGCCCCTAGGGGAAGTACGGCCAACGGCACTATAACTCATGCCTGAGTGAATCTTATCTAACACATCTTATCTTTTCTCTGTAAGACACATCACAGCCTTCTTGTGTTTAGGAACACTAGAGAGCATGTCAGCACAACCCTTGGTTTATCTTTGGCAGCTGGCCTACTGGGATCCAAACCCTTGACCTTAGTGTTATAACACCATGCTCCAATCAAATGAGCCACCAGCCAGCCCTTTATTTATTTATTATTATTATTATTATTATTATTATTATTACCAATCAAATGAGCCACCAGCCAGCCCTTTATTTATTTATTATTATTATTATTATTATTATTTTTTTTTTTTCCTTCTTGTCTTTTTTCGTGACTGGCAACGGATCGCAACCCTCAGTGTCGCGCCCATACCGGACCGGGACCGGCAACGGGATCGCAACCCTCGGTGTTGCTCCCGCACCTCGCTCAGCCAGTGAGCGGCCGGTCTGTATGTGGGATCCGAACCCTCGGCGGGAGCGCCGCTGCGCTCTCAACGGCGCACTGTAGCAGTGCGCCACCGGGCCGGCCCTATTATTATTTTTTTTGGTGGCCATTTTAAACACTGAAATTGCCAACAAAAAGCACTAAGTGTGAGAAATGTGTTCTAAAGAGACTGCAAAAAGGGCGCTTGTTTACAGTATAAGAGTGAAACTAGAAGGCAGAACGTCGCTTTGTTTGACCTCAGCTGGGAATATGTGTGTCAGGCGACTCAAATTCTTCCCAGCTCTGTGTGTGCCCGTGAATGTCTGTGAAAGTGCCTAGAGTATCCATTTGGGGATTACAAATAAATTTTAGCACATAGGCAAATTCATAAATATGGAATCCTAGAATAATGAGCACAGATTGTATGGTTTTGAGTACCTGTTTTCAGTTCTTCTGTGCATATACCCAGGAGTGGAATTGCTGGGTCATATGGTAATTCTTTTTATTTTTGGTAGTTGGCTGGTGTGGGGATCCGAACCCTTGACCTTGGTGTTACAAGGGGGTTATATGGTGATTCTATGTTTAACTTTTTGCGGAGCTGCCAAACTTTTCCACGATGGCTGTACTGTCTCATAATCCCCCAGCTGCACGAGGGTCCTTATTTCTCCACATCCTCGCTAACAGTTGTTATTTTCTGTTGAGGATCATTATATTTTAAGTATAGAAAGTGTGTGAACTTCCTAATTATAAAGAGTTTCTTGCTGCTTTTTACATTTTAGTATACCAAGTTCATGGAAGGACATCTTTATAAATCTATTTGTTCCTGATTAAAAGTAGCTAAGCACTAATTAGTAACATATTTGTAATATTTGCAATCAAGCAAGGGTTTTGAAAACCCTTGCTTGATTGCAAATATTACAAATATTTTTGTTGTCTTATTATTCACTTTGTAATTTTTTTCAGCCTTACAGCAGCCATTTTTTAAAGTCTGCAGATAATACCCTAGTTCATTATAGGGTGAACATCTTTCTATTAGATTCATTTTCTATGGACTTCTGTTAGGAATTTTTCTTACGGAGATACCTTTGGATTATTGTTGAAAGTATTCATGGTAGTTTAAAATATTATTGGCAAAAATTTATCTACACATGTACAGTTGAGAAATTTATACTTTCATACACTGCATTGACTGTTGGAAAAGTATATTTCTTTCTGAGTCAAGGGCAGGCCCACCCTGTCTGCAGCGATGACCCTTTTGGCCATGTTCTGTTTCTAGGTATAACAGGAATCGATCAGGTGTTGAATGTTCTTCTCACGACTGCTATGTTTGTAGGAGGCTGCGTGGCTTTTATTTTGGATAACACTATCCCAGGTATGTGGTATATATCAAACATGCTTATTACATATGTGAGTTATTTTTTGCTAAATAAAATGGGAAGCGGGAGGAGTAAATCAGTTCAAAGCCATCACTGATTAAAACTGTGTCCTAAAACGATTGAGATGACACTCCCAGCCTCACATATGAATCAGTTTTTTGCTAATAAACTTATTAATTTTGGTTCTTTTGCTGGATGGCATTTAAGAAACAGCAGGTGAACTGCCCGTGTGGGGAGAGGTGGCAGGGAGATGCCTTGAGCACACCCCGGGCTCCTACCTCCCCTCACAGGCTGAGCCCAGTGCCCTGGCATGACTTCCATCAGTTCCTTCACGCACTCCTCTGAGCCAGCTGGTAGCCTACACCACTTCTGCTTGGGAAGCCTGTCCTTTAAATGAGTCCTTCCCAAGGCCAGCTAAGACCACAGGACAGTGGAGGACAGTGGACAGAGGCTGAGATCAGTGATGAGGGACTGCAGAGGGCTCTGTCTCTCCAGAACCCACGATCCCTGTTCATTGGTGTGTTCTGTGCCGAGCACTGGGTGACAGGCTAGAGTGTGAGGTGGGCCCTGTCTTGGAGCCTCCCTAGTTTCCTAGAGGCAGCTGCTGTGGCACGCTGGTAGACTGACCTGCCTTCATGGAAGGGTGATGCTTATTCTTGGGCTTGAAAGATTTGTTGATATTTTTCCCATAAAGTATTCCTCCTTCAAAAAACCTCAATCAAGAGGTTGCTAGGGACATCAGGGATGGAGACTTCAGGTGGAAGGAATCACACACTTGAGTAGGTGGAAGGTGTTAGATTTAAGAGGGTTAATAACTAACACCCTCTTCCTCTCCTAAGTCAGAACTAATTGAAAGGGGTGGAGTCAGGCGGATGGAAATTAAACTCAGCTTAATTACTGAAACGCTGATGGCAGGGCATAGCTTAGATGTACAAAAAATTTATAGGCTTCCTAAATACTGCACCATAGAATCAGACTCATCTCCCAGGTTCAGGCAGAGAAGCATATTGTTAGGTATCTCACGTAGCCAACAGCAGATGCCAGTGGTCCTCCCTACACTGGGAAAATCTGGGAAAAGAAGTCCAAGAGTTGCTGAGCCCTGTTTGCCTAGATCTTTCTCCCAGACTCATCTGTCAGGGTACAGAGTAGCTAGGAAGTGTTGCTCCAGTGGAAGTTCACCCTCACAGGAGCACAACCAGTGGGGAATACATGACAGATGCAACCTCCACCTACCACACACACACAAATGGAGCAAAGCAGTGTAGAACTTAGGCATGTCTGGAGGGGGCTGAGTGTGCAATGGCCAGTCGATGAAGGTATTGTATGACATAATGAAGACTGCATGCCGTTTTGCAAAGCTCCAATTTGCATTTTAGAGAGTTATTCTTTGCACAGTATTTGAAAACAGATTAAGGGGAGCAAGTGGTGAGATGGAAGACTGGATGACCAGTTAGGAGACCAGTACAGTGACCAGGAAAGCAATACCATGGCTTGGGCTGGACCTCCTCAGTGAACATTGACAGCAGGGTCACGTGAAGGGACAGAGAGGAAGTGAAGTCATCAGGAGATTGCTTGAATGTGGAACAGGGAGGGGCTGGTGACTCTTAGCTGAGCAGCTATAACTCCTCAGGTGTTCTTTGCTGTCACCTGGGCAGGATTGATCCTCAGGACAGCATATTGGAGAGTCTTGTTCTTGGTAAGACTGTTAAATTAAGCATTCCTTTGTTTTGTTTTGGTGTGTGTGTGACAGGTACTCCTGAAGAAAGAGGAATCAGGAAATGGAAGAAGGGCGTGGGCAAGGGGAACAAGTCGCTCGATGGCATGGAGTCCTACAATTTGCCATTCGGCATGAACATTATTAAAAAATACAGATGCTTCAGCTACTTACCCATCAGCCCAACGTTTGTGGGCTACACGTGGAAAGGCCTCAGGAAGAGCGATAACAGCCGGAGTTCAGATGAAGACTCGCAGGCCACGGTATAGCCTTAGCTGCGTCCTGTGGCCTGGCCACAGTGAAGCATGTATCTGTAGTTCCTTGCTGGGTAACAAGAAGTAAAATATATGTTTGTATATCTACATTTACATTCTGCACCCCAGAGCTAAGACAGATTGCAGGTAGCTTTTCTGTTGTGAGTGGTGATTGTGTCCATGATGTCTTGCCCAACTCCTTATTTAAGCCCTTGACCCCTTGCCCTTCACAAGTGTCCACTGCTGGCCGTGGTCACTGAACTTGAAGTTCCAGTCCTCCCATGGGGGCTGATGTTTGAAATCTGCAGCGATTCCTTTTTCTGTCCCTTTCTACCACCCAGTGCTAGCTTTCCTACAAGCTGCCTCCAGGGTCCAGGGGCTTTCTGTTTTGGAGGCCTCGGACCTACTTACTTTTTATTTGATCTTGGCCTGTGCCTGCAGAGACCTCCTCTGACCAAGGGACACCAGTGTCCTCTCATTGTTGCCATTAACTGGTCAAGTGTGATTCTGTTGTCCCTGACACTCTTGTAGGAGGAGAAGAGCAGGGGAATGGCTGCTCTCTGCCTGGGTCTGGGCATGTTTAAGGTCTGTACAGTTAGCGATGGATGGAAATCTACGTGAGGGATTGGAGGGGAATGGAAAGGACCCTAAAGTCGTTATTTGATTCTTGACTTCTCTTTTTCCCTGCCACCCTGGCCCACCTGTGCCAGCATGTTTCATACTGACCTCTTTTCTCTAGTGGCTGAGACACACTCTGTGGCATTTATCACTACTGGCTGGTGTGACGGGTATGGCGTGCCACACAAGGGCACTGATCAGATAAGCTCATGGGAATCTTGGCTCTGCTGTTATGTGGATGTTATTGTTATGTGCGTCTATGATTACAAGGTTATATTCCTATTTAATGTTATTGACTATAGCAGATTTTTGAAATCAGTGTTTTTCCACATGACCCTCTTTCCTTGCATCCCTATTATTCATCCCCTTCCCCCTGCCCTTTCCACCGATTAAGAAAAGAACCAGCATTTGTAAAGCTGTGGACACCATCAGGAAAGCTTGTTTTAATGGCTTTTGAAGGCCAGTAACCATTGTTGTGGTTGTGTTTTGTATTGCTTGATACCATGAATGTGTAAATACTGTAATGCCTAATCTATTTATCAAAACTGACTACTGGACCAGAGCCCGGAAACCATGGGTCAAGTTTTATGTGAATTTGTTTTGTGAAGGGAGGCTGGGTAGGTGACAGACAGAGCCACCATAGTGAATGGTCCATCATCCCAATCAGTTCATCAATCCAGTTCTCCTGTTGCAAGTCATTTCTGGCAGTCGTGGCTAAGGACTGTGGGTTGTTACATTTCTGTGGCTTGTTACATTGCATGTCCTTTAGATCTTGATTTTGCAGAGGGTAAGCTTAGATCCCTTAGCCAAATACTGCTTTTCTCTTAAGTTGTTGCAGAAAGTGGTGAGAAAAGCAGCTGGCAGGCTCCCTCTGTTAAGAGAGTTCTGATTAATAACACCAAATTCTTTATGAAAAAAATGACTTCTATTGAATTCGAAGTTTTTCAGCCAAAGGAAAAGTTTGAGACATAAAGTGGTGACCTTGCTTCATGAGGTTGTGCTTCTTAAGTGGTCATTGACCTGACCAAGCTTTGGTGGGCAGCAGGTGTTCCTGTCTCCACAGCAGGGCCGTGTGTCTACACAGTTGCATCTCCTGCCTCCCTGGCTCAGGCCGGCTTGGCTTCCCCATGCTGTGATGTCTGTGTGTGTCACTGCAGCCCCTTGACTCCCGGGAGTTTGGGGCTTCGAGGTTTATTATGTTCAGAACATCTCAGCACCACTGCTTTGTTTTGCCAAAATCTTACTGCAGATTAAGTAAAGAATTAGATCCTAAATTATGTTTAGTTTTGTATGTTTTTTAAATGCATATGCAATATATAGTTACTTTAGATGCACACTGGTTAACAGTCTTGTCCTCTTAATTTGACAAGCCTCGAGACTGACAACTCTCCTACACCAAGTTGCTCTCATTTTCTTCTATTTGTATCTTGCGTAGCAGCTCCAATTTCTGTGCTTTGAAAAATGGGGACAACTGCTAAACATCCTATAGATTTGCAATATTCTAGCTCTGTAGATGAGCAGAAGGACCAAACATCCCAATAAAAGCATCCATACCATCGGGAATTCAAGAGGAAGTTCTCTTCAGTGTAACTGGGCATCTTGCCTCCCAGTGAGTAACACCCAGATTGTGTATTTCAGATGGCAAGAAACCCACTCCCTTCGGAAACCCCTCCTGGGGCCGGGTTTTATCTGTAGGCTTCAAACCTGCTAGTCTGGCAGATGTCTCTACGAGCATTCACATGGGGAGGGAAACCCTGCACCCATACCTCCCATTGGAAAGAGGGTTTCTGCCCTTCTTGTTCTATTGAGGCCAACTTTCATATTCTTCCCAAGCAGGGGGAAGGACCCGTGAGGTGGGGAGAAAAGAGGGAGTCTGACTAGACATCCTGATTGAGCCTCGTACTTTCTGCACAGCCTTAAGTGATTGGAGTCTCCTAATAATTAATAAATCTTGCCCATGCATCACATACACAGACCATTTTAGGAAATGCTCCTTCTGCTAGCAGATGTGCTGTAGAATGAAAGTCTGTAAGTGAAAGAAAAAGAATGTCCTCATCTGTTTCTTGAGTTTAAGCACACACCTGAGGGGAGGTTTTGGGGGACACGTTATTGGCCTCCGTTACTGAGCCGCATACCGCCATGCTTTGTTTTGCCAGTAGAAAGTTATAAGATATTTTCGATGTGAATGTCTTTGCAGGCCGTTCAGTCTCCAGTTTACACTTACCCACCACCTTCACAGGTCAACGGCCTGGTCCGTGAAAGGAAGCATTTGAGTTAGTGATCCCAATGTGAATGTCTTTGCAGGCCGTTCAGTCTCCAGTTTACACTTACCCACCACCTTCACAGGTCACCGGCCTGGTCCGTGAAAGGAAGCATTTGAGTTAGTGATCCCAACGTGGGAAGCAGAAAGTATTCATAAGGACAGGAGATGGTGCCATATTCACAGTGGGGGCGGGGGGACCACAACCCTGGATCACAGAACGATGGGAAATGAAGCTCCAGTCTTCGTAAATGATTTTCATTCTCATTAGGGAGTTAAACTTAGATTCAGTAATACATTTACTTTCAAAATCCTTCTTGAGTGTTTCGAATGTTCACTTTTAATTAGTTTCTTGGGATTGATCCAGGCAAGAGAAATGGCACAACTGCACCAGCTAGAACGGAGCGTCATACGTCCTCGTGGTTTCCCGTTTTCATGGCAACAAATTCACACACAGGATTTGCTTTATACTGTAGAATACTGACTCTCATGATGACAACTTGCTTTATGCATGAATATTGCAGTATTTCCATATAGTAAAATAACATTTCTACCCAGGATAATAGTCAGTTTTCCAGGGAGGGAATGATATAATTTTCATGACAATGTCATGTGATGATAGAATTTCTCCATTGATGAATCTCTAGTGTGTGTGTATACTTTATTTACCCATACATATATTTTATGACCATGAGCTAACTCATTATTCCTTTCATTCATGTTCTTGCTAAAATATTGGTACTAGCAATTTAGATTTAAAGTTGGCAAATCTAATCTTCAGTAATATCGATGCCACAAAAGTGGCTAGGCCAGAGAGAAGGTGAATAAGGAGCCGTCTGGCCAGAGGAGAGGCAGCGTCCTGCAGGTGGCTGTACTAGGGGTGAGGGCCTGCCCACCCAGCTGTCGCTGGACGCCAGCTGTACACACCCAGTCAGTGCCTGGCTCCCGTGCCTGGGCACCCACAGAGGTTGCTTCTCCAGGGAGCCTCCCCTTGGCTTTAGAGCAGAGGTTGGGGTTTCACTTGTTGCATGTTGTACTCTGTCCCCTTATGATTTGGACATAGAGGATAGGACATCTCCCACCCTCCACTCCTCCTGCAGTCAGGCACCAGGCAGTGTAAGAAGGCCGCCCATTTTTGCCAGCATTCAGCTTCCGCCCTTGGACCCATAAAGCGCGTTCGCACTGGGGGTCCCTCTTCAGCAGCCTCACAAACATTCCTGTCCTTTTAGGTTGTTGTAAACCCTGCCTCCTCGTCACTCTAACATCCAGCATCCTTAGAATTGCCGTGTGTGTGTGTTTCAGGCACGTAGGACACGCTTACCAGCATTGCCATCTTACTGACAGTTCTAAGCATCCTTCTCTGTTTGTTCGTAATCACCTTCATTTGACACATTAATAAATTTCTGACTGTTCTTAAAACAGTGGGGATGCCTATATTTTCCTTGAGTTTTTGTGACTGACTTTAGCTATATACCCTTCTGGGATTTTGTTTGTTTATTTTTATTTTACATACTGAGGGTATTTGGGGTGGGGTTGTTTTTTGAGATGTGTAATTCTTTTATGGAGTTTTTAAAAAGAATTTTCATATTGTTTTTCTAACATGGCTTCATTAAACGTTTAAGTATTTTAAAAAATATGTAATATTTGGACCAGATGTTGTGAATAATAGTAGAGATAAAGCTATTTTATTCTGTATTTTTAAAACTGTTCCGTACAAATAAAAACTCCTGGATGCAGTTTTGCTGTTCACGTACTTCTTCCTTTGGCTGGTTTCTAAGAAAACTTTTTTATTGGAAGTCATCTCCTGGGGGAGGGAAATTGATAAGAAATTCAGTTCATCGAGTTCACAGGCATTATCATTGTCAGACACCTGGAAGACTGAACAGTGAAAACTGGAGGGAAGGTGCTGTCAGTCCTCCTTCCAGAGAACCAGTGACGTGGGCAGGGTCCATGGCAGGATGGGGAGGGGGGAACTGAGATCCCACACGTGTCAAAAAGTTAGAGAATGCACTCGGGGTGGACTTTGGGGGTGAAATAATGAGTCTGTAATTGCAGCAACAACATCTGGAGGCTGGAGACATTTTGGCAGTAGCGACCAGAAAGGCTGTATGTTCACATGGTTGGATCAGAGGGTCCCAGAGAAGCCTTGGACCCTTTCAGGCCATCTGAGTATTCAGAGTGGGCCAGAAAATGCTGAGTTGTGGGTAGCAGAAAAGGACTGAGAGCAGCTCCTGAGTCTGACAAGCTCCATTCAGTGTGTGGCATGGCTCCCTGGCAGGGTATTGGTCCAGATGTGCTTGGATGCACTTTTTAATTTAGAGCAAACTTAGAACTACCCCATTCCTATCTTCACCTCTGACTCTTCTCTGTCAATTGGGGACATGAGTAACCACCGCAGCTACTCCTGTAAGGTTTGCAGCCTGCTGCCACCCATTCCCCGTATCCTGACCCGAGAGCCGCTGCTGGAGAATCCATCACAGATGGATCATTTTACCTTAAGTTATATACATGCAAAAAGTATCTGTAAGGTATTAAAAAGTAACAAAAAGAATACCCACGTTCCCACCCCCAGCTTGGACCACAGCCCATTATTACTTCAGAGCCCCCTGCACTCCGCGGACCTCTTGCCCAGAGAGCCACTTTCCCTGCTTTTCTTCACAGTTTTGCCATATGTCTGTGTCCCTAAGCAATTTAGTTTTGCATGTTTTTGAACATTATGTGACAGGAATGTTATAATGCATGTATTGTTACATTTTACTCAGTGTCGTGAGATTCTTTCATGTTAATACATCTTTTTTATGTAGTTCATTCATTTTCACTGTTGGGTAGTACAATTTAAGATTAACAAAGACAAAGCATTCTGAAGTGTCCAGAGAGAATGAGCAGATCCAAAATCTAAAGAGCTGGGGTCCAATGAACATCAGATTTTTCAGCAGCAACATTCTTTTGGGAGTTACATATTTTAAGGGCTGAAGGAAAAGAATTTCGAACTTAAAATTTTATGTCCAGCTACTCGAAGGCCCACGTTTAAATACTTCTGGTTGAAGTACTAAAATATGAAGAGAAACAACCTAGGAAGTGCTGTAGGAGAGAACTGAGGGAAAGGTGAGCAATAAATGTGGAAAACCTGGTTGTTAAGAAGTGAGAACCAAAGGAAAGAAAAAATATATCCATAATGATTTCAGGTTACAATTTGAGGCCATATCAACATAGTTAACAGGGAAAGAGGAGGCTTATCGATGTGAGCTAGAAACAGGTCCAAATGTACCAATAAGTATAAATGAACCAAATTCTCCAGATAAAAGATTGTTGGACTAGATAACAAAAGTCCTGATATGTGCTATTTACAACCATGGTATTCAAAAATGTGGTCTGTGATTGGTAGAGGCTGCAACAAGATATGTTCAGAAATCGATAGTGTCTAGAAACTTTATAAAGGTTTCTAAGCAATTAGACAGTTAAGCAATTTGACGTTTTATGTATGTTGAATCTAATACTAAAATATTTAGACTTACGTATCAGCCTGCCACAAAATAAACAAACAAATAAATTCTGGGCTTATATGTTTCATGTCTTTTAATTCCAGAATCTTATTTATTTTAAAAATATTTTGCCAAAATTTTAGTCTATGATGGATCAGGAAAAGCAAAAACCAACTGATCCTTCACCATGGATGTTCTGAGAAGCACTGTCTGCAAGAGACTCGTTTACATAAGGACATGCAAAATTGAAAGTAAGAGGATGGGGGAAAAATTACACTGGGCAGAATTACTAACCATCTATTATATTACCTCAGACAAAATAAAAAGCATTGTTAGGGGTAGGGAGGTTCATGATGTAATGGTAGAAAGGTTCAGTTTACAAAGAGGAGTCAGTTTTAAACACATGCATCTAGACAGATAGCTTCAAAGTTCACGCAGCATAAATGGATAGAAATGTAGGAAGAAACTAAGTCCACCTGCTGGTGGAAGATTCCAACACCTTACATTAGATGAGTAAGGAAGGCAGAAACTAAGCAAGATTTGAAAGCAACCAGAGGGCATCTTTAGAACTTTGCATTCAACGATTACAAAATAGACATTCTTCACAAGCACTCGGGAATATATCTAAAAATTGCTCCTGTTTTAGGCATTAAAGTAAGCCTCAAAAAATTTTGAAAAATAGGTACCATACAGAACATTTTCCCTAACTATACACAGTTAAGTAAAAATGTAAATAAAAATTCCTGAGTATGTGGATGTATAAAGTATTGCTAGACAGCTGACTAGTTAAAGAAGAAACCGGTAATGGAAATGTTCTTTAATGAAGTGTGTGGTATTTCCTCTGTTGGTTCTGTTCTCGCTTTCCTCTAGAATTCTGATTTTACATTCATACTGCATCTCTTAGATCTCTACTAGTTAAAGAAGAAACCGGTAATGGAAATGTTCTTTAATGAAGTGTGTGGTATTTCCTCTATTGGTTCTGTTCTCGCTTTCCTCTGGAATTCTGATTTTACATTCATACTGCATCTCTTAGATCTCTTAAGTTTCCTATAGTTTCACTCGTAGTATCTTTTTCCATTTCCTCTAAGTTTTAGGAGAATTTCCTGAGCAATTACTAAATCACTGAGTTTGTAGAGTATCCAACCTTTTGCTCATGCCTTTAAGTAGTTTTAAAATAATTTATTTTCATCATTTTCAAACATACTCAAAAGTAGAGAGAATAGCATGATAAACCCATATGTGCCCATCACCCGGCGTAACAGGGATGGACCCTGGGGCCAATCTTATTTCATCTACACCCCTCCATGTCCCCTCTCGTGTTTTTTTAAAGCAAATCCCAGATACATCACTTCATCTATAAATATTTCAGTAATTATAATGAAAAGATGGTCTTAAAAAAAAACAAATACAATGATCATACCTTTAAAAATTAACAGCTTTTTTCCAGTGCAGTCAAACAATTAGTTGAGGTTCAAATTTCCAGTTGTTTCATAAATGTTTGAAATAGGATCCACATAACGTCTACACTTCACTATGGGTTGTTAACGACCTCCGCCCCCCAACCCCCACCACGGTCTCTCTCTCTCATGCTCACTTGCTCTCTTCCTCACAACGTCTTTGTTGAGCAGTTTATTTGTACTGCAGTTTTCTACAGGAGATGTTGGAATGCACTGCCCTATCCTGTTCCTGTGCCCTTGGTGTCTCTTTGGTCAGATTATCTGGGAGAGGACAGAGCGCTACTCTATAAGCAGCTGTGTGTCCTTCCAGTGGGAGCGTATGATGTCTGGTGGTCTCTCTATCGTGATGTTCACAGCCATGGATGCTCAGTTCCCAGATTGAGGAGTTTATTAGGGTGAGCACTGCATTTTAAAATTTGGCTCTGTTATTTGGATTTCAAATTAAAACACGATCTTCCACAATGAGATCTTTTCATAGGCTCAGTATTCTCTCAAGTCCCATTGAAAATACATCTTAGAGACTATAGTAGTCCATTTTTGTGTTGCTATAATAGAATACCTGAGACTGGATAACTTAAAGAGATTTATTTGGCTCACGGTTCTGGGACAAATGCATCTGGCAGGGGCCTCAGGCTACTTCTACTCATGGTGAGAAGCAGCAGGCAGCTGTGGGTGCAGGATCACATGGTGAGAGGAAGTTAGACAGAGACAGAGCAGAGATGCCAGGGTCCTTTGAACAACCAGCTCTGATGGGAACTAAGAAAAGCTCATTCACCACCCCCACCCCTCAGGGTGTTAATCTATTCATAAGATATCCGCCCCCCATGACCTAAACAGCTCCCTATATTGCCACATTGGTGATCAGATTTTGACATGAGTTTTGGGGGGACAACACATCCAAACTCCATCAGGGACTTTGCTTGAAAGTGTTCTCACATTGCATATATTTCATAGGAATGCATTTCTTCCAGTTCATTAGAATAGGCCCTTCTTTAGGGATATTGAAACTTTTCACATATCTGGTTATTTTCTTTCTGACTGCATTTACTAATAACTAAAAGAGGTCTGTGTTTGTTCAAAGTAGGACTTGCAGTGGATTTGATGATATTTCTTTCCCCAGAGCTCATCTCATGAGTTGATGATAAAATCCTTTAGACCATTTGAGTTGACCTGTTCTTGGGCCTGCTTCAGTTTGGTTCCATCTGTGTCCACTTACCAGACTCTTGTTTAGACTCACCATAGATATTCTTCTAATGCTTCAATTTTATTAGATACCTTCATATTTATGTGAATGTGTGCTTAAAAGAGAGGAATGAGAATACACTCCAAAATCTTTTATCATTATCTTTGGGAGGTGGGATTGTGGGTTACTTTCATTCCTTTTTAATTTTTATTTTCTGTATTTTCTAAGTCTTCTCTATTACAAATACAAATTACTTGTGTAAATTTATTTTCAAAGATTAAGCTCTTTCCTCTCTGAATAACATTGTAAAGCCAGTAGCAAGTATAAATTATATTATAAATATAGTGGTCCCTACTTATCTGTGACTTTGCCTTCCAAGGTTTTAGTTACCTGCAATCAACCTTTATCTGAAAATATTGAATTATTTTCAGAGAGAGAGGCCACATTTGCATAAGTTTATTATAGTATATTGTTACAATTGTTCTATTTTATTATTAGTTATTGTTGTTAATCTCCTACTGTGCCTAATTGATAAATAAAACTTTATCATAGGTGTGTATTTATAGGAAAAAAACAGTATACATAGGGTTCGGTACTATCCGTGGTTTTAGGTATCCACTGGGATTGGGACAACTGTATTTGGAAATATCACAGTTTAGGGCTAGCCCATGGCTCAGTTGGGAGAGCGTGGTGCTAACAACACCAAGTCAAGGGTTAAGATCCCCTTATCGGTCATCTTTAAAAAAAAAATCACACTTTAAGAGATAGGAAAGCCCAGTATTCCTCTAGTAATATGAAACTTTGCAGTTCCTCAAATTGACATTAAAATAACAGTTACAGCCAAATATATCTCAATAAAAATATGAAATGTTAAAGTTACCCTTAAGTATTTGCCTCCTTTTGTCCTGTATGGGAAGGTTTTACCTAAAAATGACATGGGTTGGTGGGTGAAATCTTCCAGAACATTCCATCCTTAGAGATAAAAAAACAGTGGGGCTTGGAACCACAGGCTCAAGCTGGAGGAATGACTTGCAGATGGTAAGATTTAGGCATTTACCCCTAAGCTGTGCCCAAAAGTCGCTAGTGACCACCCCAGCAGCACCCCTACACACACCCCAAGGTGGCCCTTGCCTTAATTGGGCCAGTGTTGTCTCCAACCCCTTGGAGATTATGTGAGTCTCAAAATTCCAATTCGTATCACATATGAAGTAACTATCTTTGGAGACTCAAAGATGCCAGAGGGCCGTGTGTGTGTGTGTGTGTGTGTGTGTGTGTGTGTGTGTTCACATACTTATGAACACATAAATACAATTTATGTGTTTTTACCTTTTGGGAAGCAAGTGATCCATTGTGGCCTCAGGGAAATTCTCAGAATGAGTTGGAAGCAGGATAAATGACCTTCAGGGAAATCCTAGGATCCTCCTAGGAATGAACTTCTTGCCCGATAGAACAATTTTAAAAAAATAAAAGACTTCACCTCAAGTTGGACCCTGACTATTTTTATTGTGCTTCAGTGATCAGATAATGAGCTTTGCAGGTAGATCCATGCTCAGATCTCAGAAAGTCCTCTTCCCAGCTGTGGCAGAGACTACCAAGTGGCTCCACCAGATCTGTTCTCCCATTCTTCCGTGGTCTTGGAATTTCAGGAGGGCACAAGACTGTACATCCTTACACGTAGCCGAGTGTAATCATGTGATTGGGCTGTAATGAAGTGTAGTTAAGGATGGAGATGCAACTTCTGGTTGTGTTCTTAAAGAGCAGATGTTTACTCTCTTCTTTGCCTTTTCCCCCACTACTGAAAAGGAGAGGTGGTGGCCAACCAGTGTGGTTCATTCAGACAAGGACAATGTCTGGGAGGGCAGGAAAATGCAAAAGAAGGATCCTGAACTCCTTCCTGATGGTTTCTCCTAATGACAGAGAGCAGCTCTTACTTTGACATGAGAGAGAAATATACTTAAGTATTAGTCATTTTATTAAGCAGTGTTATTGTTAAAGTATTATTAGTTGGGTCTCTGTTGTAGCAGCTAAAACTACATCCTAACTATTGGGAATTTTGTAGATCAAAAATAATCTAAAATTAGACCAGCAATTCATAGGGCTCATACAAAAATTTGACCAGTTATGTTTCCTTGAAAATGTCACTTAAACTCTGGTCCTCTGTATTCTTCTGTATAAAATGGAAATAATACTGATGCAAAGTTGTAGAAATGATTATAGAGGTTAAGATATAGACCTCAACAAATTAGGTTCTAGTCCTCCTCAGTTCCTTTCCAGGCTTCATAGGCACACACATAATTTTATAGAGCCACGATCACAGTGCATATGCTTTAACTGGAAGAATTGACCTGGCCAGAGCTGAGGCTTGGGTATGTCAGTCTGTGGGATTGTGGGCCCCATCCCTAGTTCCTCTGTTTTCTGGACCAGCCAATTCCCCAACTCCTTGCCAAAGTGGCCCAGAATTTTTGGAGAGCCACACAGTCACCCAGACATACTCCCTGAATTTAATCAGCACCTGTGAGGTCTGGTGAGGGTAACCTTGATTCCCTCCACAAATGAGACTCAGATGTCTATACATGTGTGTGGTGGACAGAATGGGGTGGCGGGTGGGGTGTGGGGTGCTGGGCTGCGTTTAGAGCTTGACATTCAGGGAAAAACAAACGAGGGAGAAGGAAACCATTACTCTTTTAGGATTTTTTTCCCTATTGCTGTTTTGAAATCATCAAAGTGATATGCACTCATTGTGACAAGTGAAACAATGAAATCAATACAAAAATGTGAAAAGTACAAACTATTATTCTCTCCCAATCCCACCCCACCTTGTGGTAACCATTGCTTCCATCTGGTGTAGCCTTTCGCAGTGTTCTTGTTCAGCTAACTTATACAATCGTAAATGCACATGCACTAGGGATATGCTGGCCTGTTTGTTTTTACTGAAACAGAACAGTAGCATGTTGCGCTCTGCAACTTGCTTTTTTCACTTTACAATACAGCATGAATGCACATGCACTAGGGATATGCTGGCCTGTTTGTTTTTACTGAAACAGAACAGTAGCATGCTGCGCTCTGCAACTTGCTTTTTTCACTTTACAATACAGCATTGGCATTTCTACAAATGGGAAGATGTAGATCTACCTTTTCTTTTCCTAATATTTTACACGTTGAGATACACTTTAACATAAAATCATATGAACATCAATTTCTTTCCAGTGCAGCCTTTCCCCATCTTTTCTGTCCGCTTCCTTCTCTTCCATTGCCTTCTCCTGCAATGCTCTAGGAATCCATGTTAGCAACCTGCTTTGGATCATTCACACATTTCTCCATGTCCACGTAACTGTGTAAACATCTAGCTAGCTATTCTACCTGTACACTCATATATGCCACATATATATATATATATTCATTCATGTTTTGTCATTCTTTGCTCTACAAAAAAAAGAGGATAATCTTATGCACACTTTTCTGCATCTTGTATTGTTCAATATCTTGTGGAAATCCCTATAATTTAGCTGGCATCACTCTAATTCATTTTTTTCATGGCGATTTTATAATATCCCTTGCGGTGGATTCACTGTAGTTTATTCAGAGTTGAGGGATATTTGTATTCCCAGTTTTTAGCCATCGCACATAGCTACCATAAATGTTGTTGTACATAGGTTTAAACAAATGATAAAATACATTCCTGGGAGTGGGACTGCTGGATTGAAGGGTACATGTATTTTAAATTTTAAGGGATGTTACCTAGACTACTTTCCAAAAAACTATAATAATTTACATTTCCACCAGAATGTATGAAAGTACTTTACCACTTTTCTCTTCCCTGAATCTCTGCCAGCAATGCTGTTATCTTTTAATTTTTGTCAGTCTAATATATATAACATATCTCGTTGTACTTTAAATTGCATTTCCTTGACCACTAATGTGTTTGAGCAGCTTTTTATATTTCCTAGCCATTTCAATTTTCCTTTCTATAAATTCTCTATTCATATTCTTTGCCGTTTTTCTTTGAGGTTATCTTTTCTTTTGTGAGAGTTCTTGTGTATTGTGAATATTTAACTAGTAATCTGTACTGTAAGTATATATTTTTTTCAAATTTATTTGTCTATTGCTATTTCTTGGCAAGAAATACCAGAAACAAAGTCAATAGACAAATAAATTAGGGAAAAAATATTTGCAGCAGAGATAAAGAGTTAAATATTCATAATACATGAACAGCTCTTATAAATGTTTATATAGTTAATTATGTCTATCTGTCCCTGCAGTAAAAGGAGGTTTCCTGTTTTGATTAAGATAATCTCTCCACCCCTAGGTTGTTTGTGTAGTTCATGATTTCACTCTTGATTTTTATTATTTAATTTTTTAGATTTAAATGTTTAATGCTCCTGGAATTTATATTTATGATTAGTTTTACTAATCCATCTATCTGCCCTATTATATGATAAAGCAAATCCATATTGGATTTTGGCAAATAGTCTTTATTATAAACTTAAGCACTTTCCAGTTGTATTTAGAATTTCAGTTAAGAATGGCAAGCATTGCTGATAAAATTGCTTTTTTAGCATTTCATGATTTTATTATATGATTTTGTCCTTTAACTTGTAGCGATTTACATTGCTAGAGGTCCTGATTTGCATTCCTGGTCTACAGCACTCACGGCCATAGTGTTGCACTCTTGGTGTGTGGCTGGGTTCCATTTGCTAACAGTCATTAAGGATTTTTATAGCCATATTCATAAGGACACTTGTTTGTAGTTTTCTGTTTTTATATTGCCATATCATATTTGAGTATTGAAATTATGGTGGCTTCATAAAACAAATTAGGAAGTTTGAATCACTTGTCCATGTCCTCGAATAATTTCAACAACATTGAGATTGCTCCTTCTTTAGAGGTAAATAGAACTTGGCTGTGAACCCATCTGGTCTTGGAGGCTTTTTTGTCAGTGGCGGATCTTTAATCACTATTCTCTTTTATTGTAATTACTTTATTAATTCAAATTTCCACTTCTGTGATCAATTTGCTAGAAAAGTAGGTTTTTTCCCTAGGTTCTCAAATGCACTTTTAGAGTTGGGTAAGTATTCTTTGATAATTGTTTTTACTCTCTTCTGTGTCTCCTTTATTCGTGTATCAACTTTTCTTTATTAGTCTTCTGTTCCTATTTTCTTTTCCTTTAATTGTTTGCTCTTTTTCTAATTTCTAAAAACGTATTATTATGTCTACAGATTCAATGGAATCTCTATCAAAATACCAATGACATTCTTCACAGAAAAAAAAAAAAACCTAAAATTTGTATGGAACCACAAAAACCTCAAAAAGCTGAACAATCCTGAGCAAAAAGAAAAAAGCTGTAGGCATTATACTACCTGATTTCAAAATATACTACAAGGCAATAGTAACTAAAACAGCATGGTACTAGCATAAAAACAGACACATAGCCCAGTGGAATAGAATAGAGAAACCAGAAATAACTCCACACATTTACAACGAACTCATTTTTGACAAAGGCATCAAGTACATACATTAGGGAAAGGACAGTGTCTTCGTTAAATGGTGCTGGGGAAACTGGATGTTGATATGCAGAAAAATGAAACTAGATACCTATCTCTCACCATATAAAAAGAAATCAACTCAAAATGGATTAAAGACTTGAATGTAAGACCTGAAACTATAAAACTACTAGAAGAAAACATTGGGGAAACACTTCAGGACATTGGTCTTTGCAAAGATTTTTTCATAAAACCTTAAAAATACAAGCAACAAAAGCAAAAATAGACAAATAGGATTATATCAAACTAAAAATCTTCTGCACAGCAAAGGAAACAATCAACGGAGTGAAGAGACAACATATAGAATGGGAGAAATTATTTGCAAACCATCCATCTGACAAGGAATTAATAACCAGAATATATAAGAAACTCAAACACCTCAATGGAAAAAACAAATAAATAATCCAATCAATAAATAGGCAAAGAATCTGAATAGACATTTCTCATAAAAAGACATTGAATGGCCAGTATGTATTTTTTTTTTCCTTTTTGTCTTTTTTCGTGTCCGGCAACGGATTGCAACCCTCAGTGTTGTGCCCGTACCGGACCGGGACCGGCAACGGGATCGCAACCCTCGGTGTTGCGCCCGCACCTCGCTCAGCCAGTGAGCGGGAACCGGTCTGTATGTGGGATCCGAACCCTCGGTGGGAGCGCCACTGTGCTCCCAAGCAGCACACTGTAGCAGTGCGCCACTGGGCCGGCCCGGCCAGTATGTATTTTTTAAAAAATGCTCAACATCATTAATCATCAAAGAAATGCAAATGAAACCACAAGAAGATATAATCTCTTCCCAATTAAAATGGCTACTATCAAAAAAGACAAAAAAACAAAAAACAAATGCTGGCAAGAATGCAGTAAAAGGGAAACTCCTACACACGGGTGATGGAAACATAAATTAGTGCAGTCATTATGGTAAACAGTATGGAGGTTCCTCAAACAACTAAAAATAGAAATACTATATGATCCAGCAATCCCACTACTGGGTATATATCCATTAGAAAGCAAAATCACTATGTTGAAGAGATATCTACGTTCTCATGTTTATTGTAGCACTATTCACAATAGCCAAGATATAGAATCAACCTAAATGTTCATCAATGGATAAATGGATAAAGAAAATAGAGTATATATATACAATGGAATACTATTCAACATAGAAAAGATTGAAATCCTGTCATTCGCAGCAACATGGGTTAATTTGGAGGACGTTATGTGAAATGAGCCAAGCACAGAAAGACAAATATTGTATGTTATCATTTGTACATTGGAAATAAAAAAGTTGCTCTCATAGAAGTAAAGAGCAGAATAGTGGTTACCAAAGGCTGGGAAGGGTAGAGGGGAGGGAGGATTGGGAGAGGTTGATTAATGGATACAAAAATATAGTTAGACAGGAGGAATAAATTCTCATGTTTGATAGCACAGTGTGGTGACTATAGTCTATAGTTTGTTGTATGTTCCAAAATATCTAAAAGAGAAGATTTGGAATGTTCCCAACACAAAGAAATGATAAATGTTCAAGGTGATGTATATTTCAATTACCTTGATATGATCATTACACATTGTATACATGTATCAAAATATCACATGTGCCCCATAAATATGTACAATTATTATGTATCAATTTCAATAAATAAATAAATAGTAAAAGAATAAATAAAAAGAAACAGAGACATAAAAAAACTGATCACTATATATCTTTATCTTTCTTATTTAATAATAAAATTTTAAGTCTATTCATTCTATATTTTTCTCTCAATGCAGCTTTTGCTGCTAATAGATTTTGATATGAATTGTCCTCCCTTTTTGCTTTCTAGATAGTTTCTAATTGCTGTTTTGAGGTCTTTGGCTATCTAAAAATTGGTTCCATAATTTACAAGTAGTTTTCAGTTACTCAATTATTTATTTCTTTTTTTAATTTTAATTTTAATTTAATTTTTATTTTATTTTGTCGATATACAATGTGGTTGATTATTGTGGCCCATTACTGAAACCTC